>NC_080648.1:15325483-15425483 GCF_027579445.1 Ammospiza nelsoni
CAAAAGGAAGTCCCAAAACCAAAGCTGCATCCCCACAAACCTCCTCCCTATTTTTCAGCAATGTCAGGGCACAATTTGTGTGAAAAATTTATGTTTTCATTGCTTCTCCTGAATATGCTTATTACTCATTTAGGTCCAGCACAAACTCATCCTAGATTCACTTTGTCCAGTTAAAGCAGAGCCATTCTGGCAAATTTTCTGAAACTACACTGACACTGGCTGAAGTTTAGCTAGTCTACCATATATACATCAGATAGCCAAGTCTCCAACTCCAGTCAGAACCGTCCATCTTTTGGATATTCCACTCACACTGTAAGTCTTACAGAAAAAATATCATAAATATTATTTAAGTTACATTTTTGAATTATAATTTTAAATAGGCAAGTCACAAGCAAAGGGACAGTACTCAAGAAAAACATAAAGTAAAATCCAACTGTGCATGCAATGCCACCTCACATTTAGTTCCATGAGCCTGACTGCAAGAGGACTCACATGAGCATCGATTTCTCCTTCTCACCTGGCAAGGTTTTTGGGTTGTTTTTTTTGCTAGAGGAGTAAGTTGAAAATCCATGCTGCATTTTAGGGTTATCTCATGCAGCACAGACAGAATTCTGATAGGTCTACTCCATTAAGTGCTCATAATCCCAGGAATGAAAGTAACTCATTTCTTCCCAGGGTGCCTGTTAACTGAGAAACTCATCTTAATTGAATGCACAGCTCAGTTAAGCATCCCCACACCCGCAGACCATTAGTGCCCCATGGGCAGCTCTGCCAGGCCCTCCCTGCCTGGGGCTCAGCAAAGGAGGGGATGGGATGAGCAAACACCGTCAGGGGCTGGTGCTCCTGACAAAATGAGGGCTCTGGGCTGGACTGGCTTTGGCTGAATTATCAGCATTAGATCACCTTGCCAGTCAATTACAGAGGGATCAACAAATCCTGCAGCTCTGCCCCCAAACACGAGCTCAGCGCCCCTGAACACGGCACAGAGAGATCACTGGGCTGGATCTGCAGCCTCACAGGCAGAGGGGAAGAGGAAGCAAAAATAATTGCTTAAATCCCTCCCTTCTCATCCTGCCTCTCTCCCACCCTCCCAATTTGCCTTCTAGAATGTTCTTGGTAAACCAGGGAAAGTGATTACGGAAATTAAAATATCTGAGGTGCAACCCTTTGCCTACAAAGTTGATATATCAAAAAGAAGCTGAAAAAGGCAAAGAAGTGAGGAACCAGCCTGAAACTCGCTGTCCTGCTATGAAACTCTCCTAATATTTCATTTACAGCAGGAATGAATGATTCTTCAGTGGTCACTGCTGAGTTTGGGATACACAGCAAAACATCTGAGCTGGCTGATGGCACCCCAGAGCAGTAACCACATCCCTGTGCTTGAACTGGATTGTTTTTTCCAAAATGGGAAATATTAAAATTTCCCTAATTAACACAGAGGTGGAATACACAGATTGTGAAATTATCAGTAAATAGAATGAAAGATGTAAAGTTATGATAGATAATCAGATACCATCACACAGGTTTATAATCATGCACTAGTACTTATTTCCTAACTTTCAAGATATTATTGGCAGTCTATAGGAAAATTCAGAACTCAGCTCTGAAGTTATCAATAAAATACCTTCCAAGTAGCATAGTATTGCTATTTTCTCTAGTATATAACAAATATCTGCTTTCAATCCAATTCAAAACAAAAGCAAACCTCCTGTAATGGATTACATTATTTTGCACAATTTTTTTCCTAGTAGATTTCATAAGAACTGTTGTCAAAAAAAATTGCCACCAAAATCTATGTGTATTGTATTAATATGCCTCAAAGTTCAATACCAACACAAACAGTATCATCAGGTGATAAAAACAAAGATACTGCAAGTGTGACATGAAAAAAGAGTATTCGAATGTTAAAATCTAATCTAGCAATTTGCAAATTGCTGCTCTAAAAGGAGGAATTTAGCATTAATCTTGCTGGAAGTGGCATATTTATCAGGAACTGATTTGCAGCTTTCCAGGCAGTAAGCAATGATATAAATACATTTCTGGGTCCATCAGCACTATGCAAGAGTGAGCTTAAACAGGCAAGCTCAGGAGGCCCTGGGTGTGTGAAGCTTTAAGCACCTGGCTGCCAGAGTTAATTAATGTGCACAGAGGATGCTCTGATGCTCCTGCTCCAAACCAGCTCCTGCACAACTGCCCCGGGGTATCTCTGCCTCCTGCTCTCCTGGGCAGTGTATCCCAGCTCCAGGGAAGCTTTTCCCTCCTCCCAAATACCCCCTGTGCATGCCAAGCCCATCCTCTCTGTCAGGACACCTTCCTTCACCAAACGGGACACAGGAAAAGGGATGGCACTGCAGAAATGTCCAATATCTTGGGTTTCAGAGAAAATCACTTTGGTTTTGCACTGAAGGCCCTGTGTTGGTACTGCACAGCCCATGTGTGCCCATGGGCAGCTGAGTCCATCCCTGCAGAGCCTGGGCACAGCCAGGGGGGGTGACCACACCTCAGAGGTCTCTCAAGAGAGGGGAGTCCCACCAGTGAGGTTTTCTCACTGTGTTGACTTTGATTTCTACATTCTGTGTGGTCTCTTCCCTAACTGTGCATGATACACTGTGGTAAAAGCAGTTATTGAAAATAAACCTAAATTTTAGCTGATTGAGCAACAAATGGACATTGATAAGGTTCTGTGCATCCTGCTGGAGCAGATGGATCCTCACTCCCCCAAGCTGAAGCTCGGGAGACACAGCAATGAGAGTTATTCTAGGACATGCAAACTGGCTGATGCTTTCTCTAAAAAGCAAAGGGAAATGCAATGTCACCTTTTTCTTCCAAACTTTTCTTGTTGCACAACACAAAAGTGAAAGAGCAAAAGAAAAGGAAAAAACTCCCATGGGATTCACCTGCTCTTATCTGTCATTTCCTTTTGTTCCCTTTCCTTCTGCAATTCCCCCCACACCAGCAACATAACACAGTTCCCTTCAAAAACTACTATTTCGGTACTTTATCACAAATATAAAGTAAAAAGTGAAGTACTGAAACACAAATAAAAGGAAACTAAATACACCATGTCCTGGGCACCTAGAACAAAACTAGAAAAAATACTTTTTCTTAACATTAAAATATTCAGAAATTAAATAATTAGAAAGGGAGAGGTGGGACAAATGCAACTCTGGTTTAAAGTTTCTTATAATATGAAATCCCATAATATTCTATAGGCAGCATTCACCATCAGCTAAACTGGCCCACTGAACTCTGGTGCAAATGTCAGATGGCAGATTTTAGTTTCAAGTACTCTTTAAAAAGTACTCAGGGTTGACTTTGATGACATTCAACTACTAAGCATGCAAATCATTATTTATTATTTCTTAGGCTTTCAAATCTCACTGGATTAAAGAACACATTACATGATTTGGTCAGAATATTTTTCAGCTCTGTATTTTAATCAGATTATGGCTGTGCAGACCTTAAGTTTCAGGATATTTCCCCAGCAAAGAAGATGTATTTCCACCAGCAAGAATGAAGTCACCCTCTTTGTTGTGAACCTATTCAGTGTTTTATTTCCCCCTCAGTATAAGAGCTCTTTCCACATTATTTGACATCATACATTCCCTGTAATTTATAGCAGCCCTGAATTATTTCTCAGTTTCAGAGCTGGGGAACAAACAGCCACAAAGCCATAAAATTTAGGTACCTATGCCTATTTAAAAATCCCAGCAGGCACCTAAATGAACTTTCAGGTCTCTAAATGCAATTAAAATTCTGACTTTAAGTAACAGGGTCAAAAAGGAAGCTTGAGACTCAAAAGAGGCTTTTTTGCCACTGCAAGAAAAGCTGCTGCTTTCCAGTGCCTGGACCTGCAATTTGAACTGTCTGAGGCATCAGGATTGAGATCCTTCAATCAGTCAAGTTTTAGTGAACTAAATCTGTAAATAAGCACAAAGGACAAAATTCAAAATTTCTTTCTCTGTGCTGTGCTGGGCAGGGTAGAAGAGTTGGGCACAGTTTTTCAGTAGTAACCTGCAGAGGAAAGAAGCTGTCAGTCAGTGATAACCTCCTATTCCAAGCACATGGAGCTTTTCAACTTCAAAAGGCACTAATGAGTAAAAATTAGTATCTGCCCATCCTTGTACTAATGCTTTCAAGTAGAATTCATTCTATTTGAAGTTTTTTTTTAAAGTGTATTTGTATTCTTAATTTATTCCTAGTCATCCTGAAAGCTTTTGGAGACATGTAAGATCACCCCCAAAAAATTATATTCAGTGACTGCCATTAACTTCCCATTTCATAACATTTCACAGAGGAAAAGCAGTATTTTCCAACCTGTGGTGTACAAAAGTCCTGGACCCCAGAAGTCCTGCAACTGTTTCTTGGTGGCCCATGAAAGGGAGCCAAGAGAGGTGCAAGTCTGTGGTCAGCTGGTTAAAGCCACTGCACAATTCATTGTCCAAAGGTCTGCATTTGTACTGGAAAATATTTAGGTGTCCACAACCCTAAAAATGTTGCAGAGGCTGCAATAGGTTTGTTGGCACAAGCTCTCCTCCCACTGGAAGATTTGCTACCATACATTGAGGCACCAGCTTGGAAGATTGCGGATATTTTCTGCTGAATGGGGCCCTTGGAGAGGAAATATTTGATTTACTGCAGAGTTCTCATTTCCCTGAATTGCAAATAAAGTGTAATTTGATTAAATGTAAATGAATCCTACAATACTTTTGGTGGCTTGTCTGAAACAATTGATTGTAATGGGCATCCATCATTTGGCTTGATTTTAATTCAGAGACAAAAAAGGCAAAATGAGAAAACTAAAGCAAGTGCCACTGACATTCTAGAGCTGGAGCAGTCGAGATTCCTGGTGTTGGACTGTCATTCCCATTGTTCTCAGAGTAGAGGGGAAATGCAAAAGCAAAAGCTGAAGAATAAGGGGAAACACATACATAGAAATAGATCTAGAGGAAAATTCAGCTTTTTCACAACGTGTTCTGTTAAATCACCTTAAGGAGCACAATTTGTTAAATTTATTTTAACATCAATATTCTGAAATGAATGAGTAAGGAAAATTAATATTGCTCTGTGTTTCTCAGTTAGAAGAAAAGCTTTGTTTTTATAGATCACCCAAGTCCTTTTTCACCAAGATAATTTCCAAGTGCATAACACTAACTTCACCAGTTCTTGTGGTTTGAAATAATAAGAGAAGTGAAATTACTGATACACACAAGCTTGATAAACTTTTGGTGTCACTTTCTTCAAATGTGGAACTACTCCAACCACAGAGATAATAATAGATGGCCAGATTGTAACTGCTTTATTGCTTCTTTTTCCTCATAAATTTTAATTTTGGAAAGTTAAGTGAAAAATGTGGTTTCAATTTCCTACGAATTGCACACAATTGGGTTTTAACAAGAGCATAGAAAGAGATGGTACATTCTTTGGAGTGAATTAGGGAGAGGAGTTTGTGTCTTTGTCTTTCAGCATCATCAGAATAACAAAGTTCAAAATTCAATAAAGATGACTGCAAAAAAAAGCAGCTGTAATGTAGTAAGAAAAGCAAGGAGTAATTCTTTACCTAAATAAGCTCTGAGCAATTTAACACAAAAAAACCTGCTGTAGCCTTTCTCCCCTCTGTTTTACCAGAGTAGAGCTTAGAAGAACTCAGGCAGCAGACACGTGTTACAGGAAAGCCTCTAACAAGGAAACTCTGGGTACATAAAATCCTTTACCAGCAGTACCAAAACCACCCAAATGCTGTGCAAAGCAGCCCTGCTCGGGCCATGTTAAAAAGGATAAATACTGGATAAATACTTTGGTGGAACTACCAAAATAAGAGCAGAAATGAAAGCCAAGAGGAGACAGAGATAATATTGATTTTGCCCAAGAAGCACACGGGGCTCAAACCAGTGTGTGGCTTTACCCACAGTACCTGCACCTACAACTACAGAACCTGATTAGGATCTTAAGTCATACTAAAGGTGACCAGATTCCCTTCAGCAGCAATGGTCCAGGAGCAGTTTTTGAGGTGGAAGATGCCCTGGGGGAGGTAAGGGAGCACCAAGCAAATGTTGAGAGGGGATCCTGTCAGTGATGCCAGCAGAGAAATGAGGGGGCTTCACTCAGGATGAACAGGGAGGTGACCCATGGCAAACCAAACCTATTGGTCTGCACAGCCCTGAAATGGGGGTGGAGATTAAAATACAAGATGGGAAATCCCCTAAATGCCTGTAGTCAGGCAGTCAAAACTGTAAAGTCTATAGGTATTGTGAATCTTAGAATAATCCCATGAAAATGTGCAGTGGTTGACAATTAGATTCCTAATTTAATCAAGCACTTAAGTAACCTAAAGAGCTTCCTTGACTTCCAAGTTGTTTGGCTGCTTCTATGGAAGGATACTCTTGAATCCTAAAGCACATAAATTGATTTACATATTTTTAAACAAAAAATACAGCGAAAATTATGTTGAAATGTATGTAAATATAAAACCTGTATCAGTTTTCTTTAAAATGTTTAAAAATACTCAGAGCCTATAGAGAAAAAGAAGTAGGAAATAAACAAAAGTGACACATTTGTAATGAGTTTCAGTGCAAAAAGAAATTTTCATTATCAAAGTGTATGTGAAAAAAATCAATTTCCCTAAGAAAAAAAAAAATCTGGCAGTATAACTAGCACTTCAGGGGGAAAAAACCCATCTTCCATAAAAATTCAAATTATCAAATTTGCAAAATCTAAAGGGACAAAAGTTATTAGGGAATTACTGCAGAAATTTGAGAAAATATCTGTGATGAATTTCATGCAGCTTTATTACACAAATCCCCAGGAATTTCTCTTTTTTTCTGTAAAAAAAATGTGATTGGGCAATAACTGTAAACCTCAAACTGTTTTCTAAAAACACACACATGTACTGATGAGCTGCTCTGCTGACACCCCATGCCATGGTTGTTTCCTGAGTTAGATTTAACACACATTTTCTGTCTGTCCATATCACTGAAGGGGTATCAGGGACAGCTAAAGGTGATACAGAGACTCTATCATCAGAATGCATGAAAAGACACTTTGTTATTAGAAATCTACAGTTTTTATAGAAACAATGGTGGTCTTAACATTTGATTGGCTTTTAGGAATTTTCTCTCACACTACTGGTGAATTATGCATATTATACTCTGGAGAACTATATCTATAAACAATGGTTACAGAAAGGGAGATAACAATTGCTTGAATTCTTTTCTTCTAAGTTTCTTACAGCTTCTACACAGTTTCCCAGGATTTTCCTGGGACAATTATGTCTCTCTCTGTTCAGAGGATATGTAATTTCTACATGTCCTATGACTGGAATCACCAAAGGCAGAAAAACCCACAGGCATTGCCAGCGCCTTAAAAAGGTGCTCCAGCCCCAACACCTCAATGCACAAGAAAAGAATTCTTCCAGTGAATGGAAATGCCAGGTCCTATCTCCTTCAGAGGCAACAGCAGCTTGTTCCCATTGCAATTGTCCCTTCCTAAGTGGAGATGCCCAGGGTGCCAGAGAAAAGGGTTTTGTTCACCCCAGGTGTCCCCACAGAGCCAGGACACAAACCTCACCCATTTATCATCATGCCAGCTCAGCCTGACAAGGATTTTTCCCCCGGGGCTTCTGAACTAGAGATGTTATTTGGGTTACAAAAACAATTGCACGTTTTCTGCTCACCACATGCAAATGAAAGGGTCTGGAACCTGCCAGGGCTGCAGCCACAGCTCATCCTCAGGCCAGGGCAAACAGGGATGGAGGGAGAGCTCTGGGAGAGGCACCTCGGCCATCAGTGGCTCAACTCCCACTGCAGGGCCCTGCAGTTCACAGAAAGCAATTTCCTTTGGCCTCTGCATCAGCCATAGATTATTTTCTTCCTCTCATTTTTCCTCCCTTCCCCCATTCCTTGAGCAGAAGTGCCTGCCTCACTCTGCCCCCCTCGCTGTATGGATTAAAGGGGGGGAAAGGAAAAACCCAACAATGCTGAGGATCCAGAGCAAATCCTGCAGATCAATGTTGGCTGAAATTTGCAGGAGGCCTGATCTGTTCAGAACGTGATCATCTGGTGTGGCTCCTATTTCTAGATAATGATCATGGGATGCAGTAAGTTTGCAGCACATACAGAGCAGCTTCCTCACAGAGCAGGAGGCACCTTTGCCTCCACAAGTGCTAAAATGTTGCCCTCTTACAGGACTTCACTGGGTTTTTTTAACCCACACAATTTCTCCTTAATTATTTCCTTTTTTTCATTTTATAGGTAAATCTTATCTGTGCTCATTGTAAAATTCTCGCTGCTAAATTATTTATGCCAAACAATCAAGTGTGGTACCTTTGCAGATGTCAGCAGATAAACAGAAATGCAATGTTGCATGATGGAGCTTAATGCTGTGGAAATGTCGGGGTGCTTATTTTAAAATTCCACTGACCTTTGCTGTCCTATTTTCAACTTTTGCTTATTGCCACAGTAAGGAAACGCTGCAACGAGATCGGGAATTTTTACACGAGGATCCTGAAAGTTCAATATATTTAAGGGAAGTGTGTTTCCTCAATGACACCATTGCTGATTTTGTGCTATCAAGAGGCAGCAGAAAGGCACCATTTATACAGACCATGGGCAGTATGAGATACAGCAAAGAGCAAAACAAGCAAAGCCAAACTCCAAGGTTGCCTCAAGAGAAGCACGGGAGCAAAATGTCTGTGTGCTGTTGTAACATTAAGATATTAAGGTTTGTGGTTATTTGGGGGGTTCCTCTCTTTCCCTGCTGGCATTCCAGGCTCTGTGGGATCTGTGTAACAAGGCAATAGTGTCTGGGAAATAATGAGCAGGGGAATGCAGTGCTGTTCTTTCATTGCAGTGTTAGGTGCGATGTTGCACACTAAAGCACTGGATCAATACTTCCAGCAGCAGCCCGTTCAATACACCTGAATTATTGCTTCATTTTTCTTCTTATTATAGATGAGTTGTGTTATTATTTTCCCCAAATCGATATTTTACAACCTTTTTTATCCGTTTCTCCATAAATTTTGTGATTACTTTAAACTGGGAATTCCGGTACACTAAATAAGATGCAGTATCTGAGAGGTAGTGAATGTACCAACACGATTTTTTACTCCAGACACTGCTTAAAGGCAGATCCTAATCAATAGCTAAGTAGGAAAATTTTTACGTAAGAAAGTTGGAAGCAGCACCACGCTCACAAAATGAAAATCCAGGTTCCTAGAAAATGCTGGCTCCAAAAGAAGGCTCTTTTAGAAATCCAGGGAAGGAGAGGCCTGATGGGCATTTTGCGTGGGAAATTTAATTCCAAACAAATATGCTTTTTACTTCCCCTCAGCTAAAGGGCGACCATAACTCACTGAAATTGTTTCTTACAAAGCAGATAATCCTGTGCACCTTAGAGTGATTTAATTAGCTTCCGTAGCTGTCTCCTGCTAAGTGTTTAAAGCATCTGCAAATCAAATCATGTTAACTCATCTGCTGCACCACTTTCTTTGTTCTGTGCATAGGACCCTCCTAATAGCATTAATAGAAGCATGAGTTTCCCTGGAGAGGGGAGTAGCAAAGTGAGTTAATTACATAGTTATTGTAAAATTGTGTACACTATTCCACAGATCACACTGGGTAAGTATTAAGTTGCTACACAAAAAATAATTTTGGGTGATCTCAAGCACCAAAATGGTACAATTTGAAAGGAAAATGCAGATTCCCACTGGAGCTGGAGGAATTCTGCCAAATTCCTGCACACAGTCTGCCTGGCCTGGCTGCTCATGGACTGCAGTGCAGGATCCTGGCTCTTCCCTACACTTCAGCTGCAATTTCTACCCTCACATTTACTGCAGGATTACAAGATTGAGCAGTAGGAGGTACAGTAATCTCCATTTAATGTTTTATAACACTTTAAAATTTTTAAAAGGAAAAATAAAAAAAATCCCTGGTATTTTCTGCTATAAATGGTATAGATTTCTGCTCAGATCCATTTGGTCTAATTAGGCATCACAGACCCCTCAAGAAGAAAGTCCAGCTTTGGACTGGGCATCAGTACTACAGTGGAGCAAATAATTTACAACTAATTATTCCCAGTCAGTAACTATCCAAAGAGATATTTTTCTTCAATTATTCTGTTTAATTAAAGAATTTCTCAAACAGTTTTTCTGACTAGCCTTACCCTTATTGATGGATAATTACAGAGTGGATTGTTACAATTTTTAAACTTAAATTCTGCATTTACATGTTCAGCAAAGGCATCACCTCACCTGTGTCTTTGCTGCTTTTCAGTAAAATTTCTTAACAACCAACAGTGAGTTTTGTCCAGGCAAACACTATGGAAAATTCACTTTCCATAGCACACTCTGAGTTTTTCTCAGACAGGATTGTTTCAGCAAACTCCCTTGTTCAAACATTCACAGGGAGCAAAACACTACAGGGAAACTGAAGGAAATTCATTGCCAAAACACAAATGAATATTCATGGTCTACAGAAATACCCTTATTTCCCAGCTCTAATCAGCATGAACATCTGTGAAAAAAAAGTCTAATGGGGGAAATTGGAGAGGGGAGGGGGGTCATTTCCATCCTTTCCCTTAGGCCCCAATTTAAAGAGGGTTCATTTCTCTTTTTAACAGAACTTGCAAGCAATGAGGATGAGCAGTTTTGGTGAGGAAAGGAGGCGCAGGCTTGGCCTTATCTTTGGGAAATCTGAACTAAATTCTTCATCCTAGAACAAAAAAATATCTGGTTCAGGTTCTTGTTCCTGCCCCTGGCCAGCCAAACCTGTGCTGGAGCTCTCTATCAATAACACCCAGGGAAAATCCCAGGCAAATAGGTGAGGCATGACTCAGTCTCATCCTTTTAAACAACTGACATGCACAGTTTAATGCAGGATTTAAGGGAGTAAAAAGTACCTCAAAATTAAAAACCTGCACAAAAATAATATTATTGTTTTCAGTATGATGGTCACTTGAAGACCTGTTTTTTGGAACAGCAATGCCACGGCTATTTCTAGTAGCTGTGCACAACATGCCTGTGAAGTTCAGGGAGAATTCTTTTTGGAGTGGTGAAAATAGTCAGAGATCTACATTTGGAAAAAATATTTCCCCAGCAGAAGTAACCTTTCAATGTGAATTCATGGTCACTTCTGGCAGCAAAATCTTGCCTTTCATTTTTACAAATATAAGCTTGCTGCTGGAACTGCCTGAGCACACAAACAACGTATTTTTGTTCAATGAGTTGTAGCCTTCTACAGAAACTATCCTGAAAGCTGGGAATTGGGTATAAGATAGGAGAAAAAGAGGAGAACAAAAGAAAAAGGTGACAATAAGTAGATGTATTTCAGTAATTGCAATATTTGGGGTAATAGTTACTTTCTTACACAGCACCTGGCACGACGGGCACTGAGGGTGAAACCCTTCTCACCCAGCACCAGCCAAACAAGTTCTTATTTGAGAAGTTGTTCAGCGCCCATATGAAGGTAAAGGACAAAGTTTCCTGATGATTCCCCCACATCTTCAATGACATCTGACAGCACAGGGGGTATCAGACCCAGAGCTCCAAGAGGTTCACTACATTTGTATAAGATATAAGAGGGTCTCATAATGTTGAAAAGGCATAAAACCCACCCTGAAGATGCTGTAATGATAAAAAGGGACATCAAATTTCACAATTTTTCATAGGTGTCCCAATTTTGTTCTGTAATCTTCACAGATTTAAAATGGAAAGTTTAGCACCAATTTCTGTTTTAACAAATGTATTTTTACTAGATGGCTGTTACAATATCTTAAATGCCATATGTGTTTTCTGTCCCATGGGGTCCTAAAAAATGCCATATTTAGCTACTTGTGTGGTGTTTCTATCTGTGTTTTTTTGGTTGGGTTGTTTTAGATTTGCTGTTTGTGTGTGATTTGGATGGGTTTTTATTAACTCTCTGTCTGCTGGGTGTGGGTTTTCCTTTTTTTAACCACCAACGCTGGCACCTGGTGCTATCCAACAGCAGTTGAAGTCCACAACTCTTCAAGCATAGAGGTTAACCACAATTTATGGCAACAGGAAAAAGAAGAAAAATGATATTTGGGAGGGAAGGGAGATGACAGAAGTTAAAGACATTGAGAGATGAAAAAACAGTAGGTATGGCATGCAAATACCTTAGGGCAAACTGTGCAAGACTGCAGATCTTCATTAACAACTGCCCAAATGCAGACTCTATTGTGATACTGCCTGGATGGCTCACACTCATCTCCCTAAGGTATAAATTGCCATGAACTCCCTGGTCCTGGGCAGTCAAGTTTGGTGTGCAATGGAAGAAGTTCCTTCAAAATAGCTGTGCAAAAGCACAGCCTAATTTACATCGTGCTAATATGTTGGTGTTCTAATATATCAAATAACTTCTGTCCTACCTTGTGGAATAAAGATCTGCATATGCTTGGCTTGGCAGGATTAAGGCATGATGGTTTTATACTTCTTAATTAACTGCTCACAACAGACCAACAGGGCAAGATCCAATGGCAAAACTCCTTTCAGTGAAGGTTATACAGTTAGATGCAGACTTTAAACAATCAAGCTTGAGATTTTTTTTTTAAATGTACAACAAAATGTAGCAGTTTTAGCACCACAAGGTTGTCCCTCAGCAACAGCAGCGGCTGGGCAATGACAGTGACCTGCCAGGAGGTCCCGGGGAAGCTCATTGAGATTGCTGAAACTTTTGTGCAGATTGAATTTTCAAGGAAATTCTGCTTTCTCTAAGACATTAGCCAGCCATTATCATGAAATAAATGTGGCCCACTGCCACATGTCTCACAAAACTTAAAACACCGTGGGTACAGCTCCTTTCTGAGCTGGCTCCTGTGGTGTCACCAGCCCAGCAGCTCGGCAGCCCACAGGGCCTGCCTGCTCTGCAAAGTTTCATACAAAAGTGCTCAAAATAACTTCTAATAAAGGCAGGATGGACACTGTAACCTGTGCCAGGAGGCAGCTCTGCAGAGTTTTGGGGCAGCCTGAGAAGCTGCCAGGATTGAGTTTTGTCACAGTGTGATTAAACTGTTTCCAACATCTCTATCCAGTCACCAGGGCAGACCACATCACTTATGCACTTGATATCTTCATAACTAAGCAGAAGAGTCTGTGTGAGTTCTTGCAAGATAGCAGAAAAGTACAAAGAACTTCACACTCCATGCAATAAATTGCTCTTGCATCCACTGAGATGAAAGGCTACAAGTACAAGATTTTCCTTTTATCTATATATTAACAAAAAAAGCCTGAATCTGTAGACATGGGCTATATTGAGGCACATCTTCTCTGTAGTCACTGCTGTCAGAAGCTCTAACCAGGCTAGATAAGCACTGCTGGCTGTGTAGGGATGCTGGTACAAGCAGAAGGAGCGAGGCTGCCCCAGTCCTGCCTCAGGGGAACGATGCTGCACATCCCAGAGCTGGGCACTTGTGAAACAAAATGCCTCAGCAAAATGAGCCCTCACCAACGAGCACCTCAAAGGATTAGGCACATCTTAAGGAGACTCCTTGGCAGGCAGTGCTGTGTGAGAACATTCCTCAGGCAGCTGTGCACTAAATTCAGGTCCTGATGCCCTCTCCAGAGCCAGCGTGGGCACCTCTGAGAGCCCGGCCACAGCTTGGCCACTCTTCAACCACAGCAAATCCTGCCCACCATTCCAGCAGACACCAAAACATGCTGCACCCCACGAGAAGGGCAGGGAGGGTGAGTTAAGTACATGCATTCCCATGAGGAAGCCAGAATTCCCAGTCTATTAATCACGTCAGTGGCAACAAGTAGTTGAGGATTCTGCTTCCTGGAGCAGCAAAGAGACAGTGCCTTGTCCCTCTTCTTAGCACACAGCATCAAAATAGATTAATGTGATCAGTTCAGCCTCTGCTGCCACTCTAAACTGCCCATTTCTATGGTTTTTGTCTAACCTGGATACCCAGACATTAAAGACAGTGAAGCCCTCTGCAGAAACAAAGTACAATGCAGACTTTTTAGAAATTCATCTCAGGTCCCTGTTATATTGGGCTTTTTTTTTTTTTTTTTTTTTTAAGGAGGGAATAATATCTCATCAAGTGACATGAGGATAAAAGGATAATAAAAAAGATTAACAATTTCAGTCTGGAATAAGAGTTTTGAAGCAAAGGTATGAAAATTTAAAGGTATTGGGGTGGGGATAAAGAAAAGAATTTAAAAGGCTTATTTTGTGAATCCAGAGGGTTAATTTATCATGAAGTCTGGAATTTAAAAAGCAAAAAATGGTTTATTGGCTCTGAAGGTCAGATAACAATGTTATATCATATTCAATGGGCTAAGGTTCCAAGGGTCTACGGGGTTGCATGACAATTGCAGGAATCTTTATAAAGTCTATTTTATACCTTTATTGTTAATAGCTTTCTAATCCTTTACCACAAATTTATAGTTTAGAAATGGCAACACATTTTAAAGATTAAAGGTATGTGACAAACAGTTCATGTCCTCTAATAATCAAATCACATAGTTTAGATTGGGGGCTTATCAGGCTTTTTCCTACTCCATGGTTTCATAGGTAGAAAATACTTTATATCCCTATTACATGAATGATGAATGGGACCATTGGTTATGGGCTGTTATTTGCTTGGCTGTAGTCAATATGTTTTCTTTGGACAGGGACTTCAGTGATTTATTTCTCTTTTGGCCTTATCACTTATTAACTCAGGGCAGACAGAAACAGCCAAGGTTGTGAATAAGGACTGGTGCCCATTTAGACTTCTAATATCAGAGAAAATATTCTTTTTAATGATCCAGCTACCCTTTGCTGCGTAGAGTCTGATTGCACTTCCCTCTAACTAGAAAATAAAGGTCATATTTCTTGGAGAGTGTATACATAAAATATGCAAAATAATATGTTTCCTTCACAGCCAGCTTTATTTTGACGGTTGCTGTAATTGCTTTCATTTTGAAGCTGTCCTACAGGTACCCTGCACACTTTCAGTGGGTGTTTTTTCCAGGGTGTTATGGTGCTACCAGTGTTTAAGAAATACCAAGGATATGAGGGTTCTGGTATTATTAGCATATAATAGGGATTTTCCAATTTACCTCCACCACGTCCTCCGTGCAATCAATTAAGATTTCTCCCATCTTTCTTTCCAGACTCTGCAAACCAAACCAACCACCCTAATATTGATAATATTCTACCCTGCTCTCTCCACACTTCACTCTACTGAGCATGTCCTTACAAGCTTCAAAACAAATATTTTGGTAACAACATTAACACCTCAAACCACCACCAAAATAGTAAACACTGAAATTATTTCACTTAGAAAATCTTGTTCCAAAACAATTGCAGCCACTATTTTTTTCCCCCCCTCACAGTTTCCAGGCAGGGCAGGTGACTGACTCAGTTAATGGACTGGAACATTACAAAGGTTCAAGCTTAGCCTCAAACAGAGATTTCCTGAGAGCAGCTCTTGTCCTGAAGGGCAGGTAACACCCAGCTCACATCACTGATGGGGGCCTGGAGGGAGGGACTGCACCAGCCCCACCCTTGTTTTCCCTGCAGGCTCCTGGACCCAGCTGTGGTGCCATGAGTCCTTCAGGGACTGTGGCAAACACCTCTGGAGTCCCCATGGCTCCACTTGGGAAGGAACACTTGGCACAGTGAGATAAAATCTGCATTAGGATATTTTTTAAATAGTTGTTAGAACTTTTCTCTTTTTTTTTGCTTGTTTCCAGAGGAATTAATTAAATTCCCTGGTAAAAGTTTAAGTTTACAAAGGTTTGTTTTCATTCATCCTCACTTGATTGTGCTCTAGAGAAAGGATTTACCATCTCATGTTCCTCATCCATAGAGCATCTCTGAGATGAGGAACAGATTTTCTATGGAGCATCCAAAGCACAGGGTAACCTGCAGCACAGGGCTCTCCTGCTCTTCAGAACAGACAGCTCTTACTTTAAACTTCTTATATTTCTTTGCACTGAAGGATTTCTTTTTCTGTTCTTCTCCAGCACTTTCTGACTATTTAACTTCAAGACATCTGATACCTTTTATTCTGCCACCACTATTAATATTTACTAGTGAAAGGCAGATAAAAACTGCTGTTAAAAACAAATGGCATTCATTTGCTAGCTACCAGATCTCATAGCTGGTCACTCTTCTGGAGAAGTGATGTGCTCTATATTTCATTTCAGCTTAATGATCCTCATATCTTTGAGATTGAAGAATTTTATAAACATATCAGGATAAAATGTGAGACAGCATCAGACATGCTGGATTTTTTCTTTTATTTTTATTGTTCTGTTGATGGTGGCCTTCTCTCCTGATTTATACTAATCAGTTATTTAAGTGCTCATGATTTAATAATAAACACACATGAATGAGGCATTGTAAAACTAATGAGGTTGTGGATTACTGATTTTAAGAATAACTGCCACTGGGTTTTAACATTTCCCAGGAACTAACAGCCACACAGCTATGGCCAAGGTTAGCTGGTGTAAGGGTCAAACTCCAGTCTGCAAGGATCAAGAAAAGCTCCAGTGGGGCTACAGGAACTTCTTGACAGCCAGTCTGTCTCTTATGACCACTTCTTTTTCCTTCCTTTTTTCTCTTTTTGTTAATGTTCTTTTCTCTAGTCTACAAACTCCAGAACTCTCCATTCTGAAAACTGACTTTTCATTGATTATGTACCTCTTGAACTTAGTTATTGGTGCTTTCTTGAAAAGAGAAAATTTTCCTAGCAAAGGAAATAACTGAAATTTATCAGGTTGGAAATTTAAGGGACTCAAGATCAGCTTTTAAATGGTTCCAATTCTGACCAGATCTCTCTATGTGACTCCAACCTCTGCTTCCAGGACCATGGACTGGAGTTTTAGATGGTAACAGATAGTTTTTATCCTCTTACTCTTGAAGGCATTTGACTTTAAAAAAAATGAAAATAAAACAATTCTCAGAAGACAACTACTCCTGTGCTTCTGTGAATAAAACCATCTAAAATTAAAAATCTGAAAATTAAATCACCTAAAACAGAGACTTTTGGAAATGCTACCCAAATAATCGGTGATCTGCAAGGCCCTTCCCCTTTGTACACAGACTCAAATATTTTCAGAAGAATTTTCCACGAGACCATTTCTTCTTTGTAGCAAACAGGGGAGTGAAAAGCTCCCTGAGAAGCCCTGTGACATTTCAGAGACGGACGCAGTTTCCCAGAAATTCTGTGAATATCCTGACCTCCACAGCACCAGGATTTCCACATCTCCCTACACACAGTGGCCTAACAGTGTAACACAAACACTGCTCACTCCTGGCAGTGTCCACTCTGTCCTGCTCAGCCTTTGCCACAGTTACCCTGCAGGACAGAGCTCAGCATGGGGGTTATTCCCAGCCCTGTGTGCCCACACTCATCCTCCATCCAGCCATTCCCATCAGCAGCACTTCCAAAGACAATCCCACCCCAGAGCTCACCACAAACCCCAAAAGGCCCATGGGGGACTTGCCTGCTCCTCTTGGAGCAAATTAAAATGGTCCCTAAATTCCAACCTGAATCCAAGCATGTAACCCATTGCCAAAAGGAGGAGCAGTGTTTGGGGTACTGCTCAGCCAAGAATCTGAATTAACCCGTGTTGCACACAACCTCAGTGACACAGCTCTGTACTTCTGGCCCCTAGGAAGTCCTTTGCTCTGTTTTGGGAAAAAAAAAAAAGCATAAAATCTTAAACTGAGCAGGTGGTAGAAGACACAGCATAATGCATCTTTATGGACCCTCCATATGTCCTTTCCAATATGCAGTGAGATAAATTCTCATCTCACTTACAGTCATGCAGCCCCACTCAAATCTTGCAGCTTAGTACCACTGCAAAAGTCATCTGTGAAATTCATGTTGTCCATGGTGCATCATTTTTTTAAAATTAAAACAAACCCAAAAAAATCTCAAAGGCCTGTCTGGGTATCACAAATTTGAGCCAACTTTCTTATTTAAGTCGACCATATATGCCCTGAGTCACCTTGCCAAACTACCTATGGATTTGTACCTTTAATCTCTTCCTTTATCTCAGTCTCTCCAGTCCTAAAATAATGGTAGTGACACCCACTTGACTCCCAAGTTGTGACACAAAGCTGAATTCATTCAGTGCTCTCCAGTGCCACAGGAGACTTAGAGATGAGCAGTGCCACAGCATGTCTGGGTATTTCTATTTGTAATATGGATTTTTAATATTATTCCAAAATGAACACACATTCAAGGTGTATTCAGATTTCTGTGTTTCTGATAACATTCTCTCAGGAATGTCAAAGCTTAAAATCTAAGAAATAATTGCTCTCTAAGTGCATGCTAATGGCTCGCTCTGCTGATGGAAAATAAAAAACTCATGTTTTCTTGTAAGCACAGGGTGACACTGGTTTATTTCTTTCAGAAACACTCACAAAAGCCAGGATTTTTCTGTATATATGTGACCTTGATTCCTAGATGGCACATGGGCTACTTAGAGATCATGTTACTAAGTTATTTGCAGTTAAAGAGGAAAAAAAGGCTAAAATTAATGGGTCACTGGGTATTTTCTTCTGAGAACTTAACTACTTAACAGTAAGAAAAAACCAGTTTACAGCCAGGTGGCTTGAGGGGATATTTTGTTGAACACTGATTAAAAATAATTTCTTCTAAATGAGACCTGACCACAAAATGGGACCATTAACGAGCAGGGACATTCTCACCAGAAAGGAAACTACGCTTGATCAACTCCTGCACCGCCCACAAACCCCAGGTCTCATTCTCTCCCTCTCACACACCCTCTCTTTTGCTTCTCCCCCCTGCTTTTGCTGCTCTCCCCTTTTCTTGTTCCTAATAGCAGGGTAAATAAGCAGCAAGTGATGCTGAAATGTTTTCGGCCAAAAACAGAGGCCAAACTCCTCTGAGAAAACATTTGGCCTCTGTGGTTTTGTAATATGTTCCAGAACACTGAGTTCACTGAAGAACATTGTGAAAAACTCCCATCGGCTGGAGTGATGCTGGGGAATGTTACTGTATCCCAACTTCCAATTGGTCCATTTCCTGCAGGCCTTGTTAAAAAAAAAAAAAAAAAAAGGAAAAGGAAAAAAAAAAGAAAGAAAATAGTGCTATGTGGGAGTTAAAACAAGTTCTCATGGGAAAAATGAATGGCAAGAAATTCTAGCTTTAAAAGAAACAGCTAATCTGCTAGTTTGATTGTTCTTCAAAACTTACAATGAACCAATAATCCTAATTAAAACCACTTGGCCTAGTTCTCTAAAGCATCATAGCTTTTTCTATGCTTCGTTTGTACACACCATAGACTATTAGTTTTTTTCTAGTGCTCACTAACAAAGTGCTGACTTTGTTGGGATGGCTGAGCTAATTTCGTGAACTCAGTGTGAAACCTTAGCTAAACAAAATTGTGGTAATTTTCCTTAATTTGTAAAAGTGATTGGAGTGCAAACAAAATTTTCCTCTTGGGTCAATCCTATAATTTTCAATTAACTAAAACTAATCGGCAGGCATGTACTGAACCTGCATTTTGTTTAAAGGGCTGGAAGGCACTTCTGAAGGTCAGGATGCATTAATTGTTTTTATTTTAGTTTCATTTAGTCCTTTTTAAAAAGCTACATTTAATTTCAGGCTGGGTCTAAAAGGAAAATGCAAATTGTGTGAGGTAGGATTTCAGTCACAACACCTTTTCTGTATCTATTGTACCTCTGTAAGTGACTGCATGAGAGAATGGACTGGATCACCTTTGATTTTATCATTATTGTTTAGTATTTCATAACTTCCATTTACTGGATGAAAAATACTGTGTTTTAAACACCAACCAGAAAATGCATACATGGAAATACTCTCCCTACTGGGACACTTTATTTCCACATTCAGCCATCTGCTTCTGGGCAGACAAGCTAAACTGCTGCCCTCCTTTTCACTGGAAAAGCTAATTAATGATGATCTGAAAAGCAACCCCAAAATGGGTTCAGCCCATTTTTACATTTAAAGTCATCAAAAATTTCTTTGCAAAGTTAAGGGGAGCAGATTTGCCCTTTTTTTTTCCCTTCCATATCCACACCTGCCATTTCACCAGCCCCAGGGGCAGCCACCCCAGTGGGGTGACAACAGGCAGGAGAGCACAACCTCCTGAAAGGGAAAGGATTCCCCTCAAACAGCCCAAAGCTCTGGGCAACACCCTCCTGTCATGGTTCAACCATCAATTTGACCTTTGCTATTCCTTTTCTTCCAACACATTCAAAACTCTAATTAATTTTTTTATATGGTGTGTTATTGTCCAATATATGGATTTCCCACGCATTGCTGAAATGATAATGCTCCCAAATAAACACACACAGCTTCCACAAGTGCCTGCTGCTCATCCAGCAGGGCAATATGTGAGAATTTTAAGAGTCAGTTTAAAGAAACCCAGTGAATAATCTCATCTAGGGGAGAGGGTATTTGAAAAAGACAAGAAATAATATAAGGCACCTTTGTTCAACTTGCTTAGTATTAACAAAATTCAAATGAGAGTTTCCTGCCCAGCTGGAGCACAGAATTCTCTACTCTGCCTCAAGTCCCTGTGTGTACACTGAGAGTTGGAGCAATGTGTGAGCCCAGTGGAACTCAGAATGCCTTAGTCACAAGTATTTATGATATATCCTAAAGTTCCAAGGGCAATTGAGGATGAGGAAATGATTTGTACTGGGTTGTGCTGAAGCACAGTTCAGGCAAACAGCTCCAGCACAGTCCTTTCTGTAGATGTGAACAACAACAAGGGCATTAAAAGCACATCAAGACCAGGGCAAAGCTGCTAATTCCTGTAGCACACACCCTCAGAGGAACCAACGACACACATCCTTTTTAAAAAGTTAGGCTGCTACTTGATTTACTTCCCAGGCCATTCTTATAACTACTGAGAGTGGTTTGACACTGGCAGCACCTGCAGTGTTCCAGAGTGGGGGGTTTTGGTTAGTTTTTTTGAGGCCAAATCACTCAACTTAGTGGTGTCCAGTGTGGGAGACCACCCCAAAGCACACTGCAAGGTGCTGTGTCTGCAGCACTGACTCGGCTGAGAGCTACTTGGGCTCCCTGGAAGCCAGAGACAAGTGAGTTATGGTGAGATGGGCTGGCAAACAGGCTTGGAACCCTTGCAACACCTGCAGGACAGCATGAGATGGTGAAATTTAGCAGGATCCTTCTCAAGGCAGGTTTGTGTGTCTGGCTCCTTGTGCTTGCACACTTTCTTTGTTTGGTAAGAACTGGAGTATCTGTTTCCCTCCTTCCTCTCCCCTCCTGGGTAAAGAGATGTCCTATTGTGGGGACAAACAAGCAAACAAAAATCCCACACTGGTGTGCTTTCAGATTCATCCCTACAGCCCCCCAGCTCTGACTCCAACCTCAACTGGTACCTTCAGTGATGTCTCAGCCAAAATAACACAGCACAGCTTTTAATGACAAGAGCAGAAGCCCTAGCAAGGGTGATATATTGCCTGCCCTATTTTTCCCCCCTTACATTTAAAGCATCCATTTAAAGCATCCATTTTTCCCCCCTTACATTTAAAGCATCCATACCTGTGTAAATGAATCTTCCAGGCGTTCCCTTGCAAAACTGCTTAGACTTGTAGGACAATGTGACTTCTACAACCCCTGGGATGTGTCGGGGAGGCGTCTGTACACGGATGGCATGTGGAGTAATCAGCTAGAGAAAACATTGGGGAGGGAGAAGAAAGAGAAAAAAAGCACTGTTAGATGCTGAACACTTCTTTAATAACACTTTCCTCTCAGATCTCAGTAAATAAGCTTGAAACATGTAATTAACCTGTCAGTGTTTGAACACAATCTTGATGTAACACACACAAAAGGCAGTGACCACAATATTTACAGGCATTCTTGTAACAGCATTATTCCTGTTTTCATACACAGCAGGCACTTGCTTCCTAGTACAACATCAGCATGGTGTAATGCAATAACTGCAGCCTACAGCAGCAGGACACCCACATTTGCTCAGATGAATTCTGAGGTCATGACAGTGTCCAACAAATCAGATCCATAAATGACACATGATTACATGTGTGAACATGGCACAGCACAAGTCCAAGGTTTTAAATACTCCAGTCCCCAGCTGACATCTGTGCACTGGCAGAGCACCCTGTGCTACTGTTTTAATTTTCTGTTCATTTTGTGAAGGTGTAACTGATTCCTGTAGAAATGCAAATCTTGGCTTCCAAAGGATGCTGGATCTTTCCTTCAAAATTATGAGAGCACTCAAAAATTATGTACCAAAGAAAACCATCTAACCATCACTTCCAGTCTGCCTTCACTGCAATGACTGACACACTTCTGAGAGGGCTTCTTCAGGCGTGGATTTACCCAGAAATCAATAAATAACTTTGACTTTCTTTTTATTGGGGCAGGGGATTCTGATGCTCTTGGCACAAAAAGTTGGGCTGGGTCAGTGCTGCACTTTCCAGGCTCTAGACTATTTTTGGTTTTTCAGGATTCTGGGCTGGATTTAAAATGTGGTCCCTCAAATGAGTAGCAGAGCTATCTAGGAGTTCACTAATTCATAGCAAGGTTAACTCAAATCTCTGCTGCTCTTAGAAGCTACAGCATTGCCTTCCCCATCACCAAAATGTCCTCTTCTCACTCATTGCGCTCCCTTAGGAAAAAACAGTAACAAGAGGTCTAGAGAAAAGATGACAGGATTGTGTCCAACAACCAAGATACAGCTCTGACACATGGATAATCCTTCTCTGCACATTAATGCCCCTCCAGAGAGGCAAATAAAACCAAGACCAACCAAAACCAAATAACCTGGCTTGACAGGTTATGAGCAAAGTGTGAGCACCCCATGCAGTTAAGTGCTCTATACTCTTGGTCAAATCATGTCCTGGATTAAGGAATAAATTTAAATAGATTTTTTTTTTTTAATAAAAAGCTTATTTTGTTGTTATTTTTACTAGGAACCAAATGTTTCAGCACTGTAGTAAGGCCCTACCAAAAAAACCCCAGACTTTGATCCAGTTCTTTGTTTAGGGCATGGGACTAAAAAAGAGCACAGAAGGAGAGCAATATCTGTCTGAGAGCCATCTGTGCTACAGAGGGAAATGGCACACACAGTAGGGAGCTCTCCATATTTAAAATAAGAAAATTAATATTAAATCAAGTTGAACGTTAAAACCAAAACTACCAGCATCAAATGCTCCAAAAGTTATTCAGATCCATAGAAGTCAGAAGCCACATGTCATTTTAGAAATTATCATGTAGGGGTTGATGTCTTCTTGTTTGGGAGCTCCAAAACTATGTTTGCAGGCTCTGCTTTGGAATCATGTGGTTTAGAAACTCACTTGCTTTTTAAAAGAAACCTGCCTTTTTTTCTAAATTGCTCACTCTACCAATTTGGGAAAAAACCTAAAAATTAAAACAAAAACTAAAACCAAACCCCAAACTTCTATGGAATGCTTTTACTTAAACTGAGTTGTCTTGCAGTTGAGCTGACCAAAGCTTAAAAGTCCAGGCCAGTTCTCTCCATGCCCTAAAAAGCCAGCAGAGGCAGAAGGCAGTGCCAAGCAGCAATTGATTTCTAGTGCTTCAGACACCTCTCACATTGGGATGAGCCATCCCTGGAAGCTCTGACCCTTCCCCACTGAACCAACATGACAAGCTTAGACCATTTGCTCAACTGTAAGCAGCCAAACATAACTGAGATAAATCCCATCCTCGAGTGGTTCTGGTTAACTGGATGGACTGGGAAGATGAGAAAAAAATTTTGGCATTTTTGGGAAAAAATATTTGTAAAAACAGCCAAGGATTTTAGTAGTAAAGGTTAACATGCTCATCTTACTACACCAGCATGAGCCTTGCATCCCTCACCCCCATTCTGGCATGAGCTCTACAGGCAGCTTCTGGTTGTATCTTTGAATTTCCCAGCATTTACTGGTCTGTCACCACTTTAATGTTCTTTAAACATAATTTGTGGCATTTTCCAATACTCATCTTCCCTGGTTCCCAAGAAACGTCTGACCTATTTATGGTCCATTGTTACAGAGAGCTGGGGAGAGTTAAGCAAGTTTCCTGGTTTGTTCTCCACAAACAGTTTGGTTTTCCTTTGTGCTCTGAAGTAAATAAGTTTAACTGTGTTTAAAACCACAAATATACAATAATGTCGCCCACACATTCCCAAAGGGTGAACATTATGTCTGAAGTCCTATGGTTTAGGACATTCAGGATGTATTTTATTCCTCTTTTCCCTACAACTAAAGCTTGGGAGGTATACCAGGAGAATACATGTTCCTTTTCCTTTTGCTTTTCCTCCATGACATCTGTCATTAACCACTGTCAGGGATTTGGTGCTGGGCCTTTGTTCTGGGTCAGCTCTCAGGTCTCCTGCACACAGAAGGAACTCTGGGCAGCTTGGTTACACACCAGGAGTTCCCTAGATTGCTGTCAGAGCAGGAGATTGGCTTTAAGGGACAAAAAATGTTCCCTTGCACATCAAAACCTATCACCTTGGGTCTCAGATTCTGGTTCCACAGCTCTGCCAGGATCTGCTATGGACTGGGAGCAGCTCTCCAAATCGTCCTGACTCTGGTTTGCAATCCAGGTGACCCAATTGGTGCTGTACATCTCTGGGCAGTCCAAGCCCATCCACAGCAAAAGCAGATCTGCCCCTGCCTTCCATAACTCCAGAATTATGGGATGCTTTTCTGTCAGCTTGGGGCCTGATGTGGGGAACCTACTCCACCTTTTGTCCTTTCACACTGACATAGCCTGTTCCTTCTTCAGGGTACAATCTGCCTCATTAACATGCAAAGCCTCTGGAAGAGGTGAGCTATTACACCCAGGGATATTAAAAGTAAAGACACCACTTCTGGATGCCTCTGAGCCCCAAAGAGGGGGAGACTGGTAAAGAGCTTTGGGGAAGCATCATGACATGTTCACCCTGATGTTTTTAGGCTTCTGCCCTTGCCCAATGACAACCACAAGACCCTGAGGCAGAGGAGCTCCCTGTGTGACCCAGCAGGGCCAGTTATGAACCCTCACCTCAGCTGGGAGCTCTTGGTGGATGAATAGACTCCAAAAGAACAACATGCCAAGAACCAAGAATCCCTAAATTTGAGTTATGCCCCTTTCTGAATTTATTTTTTAAATATAAATCTTGAGCAAGGCATTAACCTGTGATTTGGACATGAACCCAGCAGACAAAATTCCCAGATCCATCTTCCTCCTCCGTTCCAGCATTTAACAAATTGAGAAACTGAGCTGGACATAAAATTAGTAACTGGACCTTTCTCCCCAGGGATTTTCAAGTGATTTGGCCTGATACTTAGCAACTGCATTTGCTGTTTGGTATAAATTCTTACATGTCAGCTGGGAAATACAGTGGGGTTGCACTAAAACCTGAGCTAGGGATCTTTTGAATGGCGGGTGGTGCCTGGCCTTCAAAATCCAAAACACATTTGGGCTGAGTGTGTACAACAAGCCTCTTTCTGTGGTTTTCAAATATATTCTAGGCATTCTTGTGTGATACAGCATCATTTCACACTCTTCAGAGTGCCAGGTTACTTTCTTTTTTTAAAAGTGACATTTTATAAGGAGATGTCATTAATCTGAGTCACTAGTTTATTTTTGCATGCTTGAGCTCTGGTTTGTGGTTAGGGAAATGGTGACAATCAGTCATAAATTTGACTTTGACTCTGTGTGAAGAGGACCATTAGAACAGGAATGAAGAAAAATCCCACCAACTGAAGGTAATGACAGCTTTCAGTGAGAACAGAACCCTTAGGGTACCTATATTTTAAAAAACAACCAATGACTTTGCATGCCTCAATTCTGGGCATCCAGATGCTGCTTAATAAGCCTTGGTTTGCAAAAAGAGGGTGCCTACTCATTTTTTAAAAATGAGTCAGAGCTCCAAAATAAGCACTCAAAGCCAGAGACTTCCAAAATCAATAACAAACATAAAAAGCAAAATAACAAACTGTGTCACAGAATTTGATTCAGCAGCAGTAAAAAAAAATATATATATATACACAAAAAAGCCACCAAACCAAAAAAATCATCCTCTGTTTTTGTGCTGTACAAAGGTAAAAAAAAAAAAAAAAAAAAAAAAAAGATGTTTCAGTGCTTCATCTTTTCTTAATATAAAAGAAAAAGAAGTTGTTTCCAGCTGACTCTGTACAGCTGCAGGAATGTTCTTGGCAGGAAAATGTTTGAAGAAATAGTTCATTTTAAGCAAATATTGTGGAATATTTATAAGAAACTAATTTTGTCTTCACAATCATATATTTGCCCTGCAAGTTGACTCTCAGAGTCTGAGCACCCCAACGGGAGAGAGAAGCAAGAAGGGTTCTTATCAGCAGGGCCGATTTGGAATATCTGTGACCACGCAGGGACCCAGAACTGGTGAAGCCCCCCAGTTCCAGCTCTGTGTGAGTGTGCACGGCACAGACAGGCAGCAGAGCCTGTCTGGCACACAGAACGTTTGCTGGGAGGCTCTGAGCACACCCAGCATGTGCACACGATAGAGCAGCGCTGTTTGCTTGGCGGTTACGAAAGTCCCTTGGAAAGAAAAAGGCATTAGACAGCCCATTCTGCTGTATTCTAAAAATACCAAGGGCTTTTAAAGTCATTTTTCTAAAGTAATATGGGAGGTAAGGATTAATTGAACCTACTGGCTTAGGGTATCTGCATTTGTGCTCAAAATTAATGTGACAAATTAAGTTTTTATTTAGTTCTCCCTGTCTGAGAAAGGTTGCAATTATGTTAGAGTGTTTACAGCTAAAATATATGTTTAAATAATAAATATGTGTTTCAGAAACCATTTTAAAACTCCTTTTTTAACACAGTCAACTCCATTTCAAGCACATAAATATTTCAATTACAAAACTTGAATACATGTAAAATAAATTAAAAATATATTATTTACATTTCAAATTATTTATAACATGCTGCTTGACAGCAACAAATTCACTCTTAAAAGGGAGTTGTTTGGGGTTTTTTGACTCTTAACTTTACTTCTGAATTAGGGTAAGATTTATATTTTAAATATCCATGCAGCTCAGGTATTTACATGGATTTTCCTATAATAAAGTCTGAGTAATATAGGACCTTTATGATAATTACCTTCACAGCACCTCTCCAAAGAAGGTGACTAATCTTATTACTGTTTTAGAGAAAGGGAATTGAACTTTAAGTAGATTATACGATTTGCCCAAGGTCCCATGCAAAGTCTGTAGCAAAATGATGCTTAATTTCAATATTAGACTTCATCCCCCAAACCACCTGCAATTATAGCTGAAACTGAAGCTGGAAAAATCCACATGAAAATGCTCTGCAAGACTCATTCTTTTTCTTTAGTCTCTGCCTATCTGGTTTTGTTTGGGATTTTCTGAAGCCCAGTTAAAATTATGTTTTGTTTGGATCCATGAAACAGCAGGATGAACTTTAAAATTTGTCCAGAATTCAATGACAAAATAACCTGGCTGAGTTTGCTCATAACTGGGCCTTACTGGCAACTCAGGATGAGCCTGCTCCAGTTTTGTAATGGACTCAGATTCAGAGGTTTGACAGTTCAATCTTATACTCTATTAAAGTAAAACAAAAATGTTCTTCTTGGGTACTGAAAATTCCTTAGACATTTTTAGAAATGGGAAGGCAAATGAAAGAACTTATTTTGTACTTCATAGGTGGCTTGTATGTGTAACTTGAATTATTTATAGATCACTATTATTTAGGGATCACTCAGCTCATGCATTTCTGCACTTGTTTACCGTGTTTGTCTGCTTCGTTTAGAAAGAATGTTCTTTTCTCCTATATGATTTTTGACTGCTCTCATAGGTTATGAAATGAGAAGCAGTTCTGTAAGAGGGAGGCAGTGAAAGAGTTGCAGCCCATTGCAGCATTCCCAGACAACAGACTGGCTTCAGTCCGGACCTCCTCTAACATTATTAATTCCATGGCAAGGCCTTGCAAACATCAGCAACAATGTTTTGACCAGCACTCAGTCTCCTGAGATTAGAAATTGACAATTAATGGCTTCCACTGATAAATAGAATCAAGATTTATAATGAAAGATCCAATTCTGCAGCACCAGAATCGGAGCAGTTTCCTCCCAGCCCCTTCACCTTTCCCTGCTAAACGTCTGCAGCCATAATGGCTTCAATAGTAACACACAAAATGCTTACACTGGGCCCAGGGGGCACTTTCATGATCACATAAGGGCTTCAGAATAGGGCTCATTTACCATCTCTCCTTTTCTGGAATGCCCTTTCATCCACACTTGTTCTCAAGTGGAAGGATGAGAGAGAGAGAGAGAGAGAATAGTGAAGGACATTAGAGAATACTCTTCACATGGAAAAAATGCTGCCATATGTGCCATGGAATCAGTAGGGGGAATGTGCTGGATATAAATTAGGCTGTGGGGTTGATTTAAGATTTACAGGATGTAAGGTAAAGCATCAGAAAACCCTCTCACCATTGGGAAGTGTTGCATAGGTATCTCAGGGAGGCTGGGGTTTTTTTTCAGTATTAAAATAATGAAAATTACAATTTCTTATTAAACCTCAAAAATGCTTTTGGAAAGCCCTAAGTTCAAAATATAAACCTTTCCTTGGAGCTGTCTCCCTGTGCCAGTGGGGGAACTCTGCCATGGTTTCTACAGCCCTGGCCATGGCCATTGGGGTTAAAACCTGCCTGGGTTTTAACTTTCCACAGATTTTTGGGGAATATCAGGCTCCACCATTAATTATGTCCTGGGAAAAGACAGGATTTAAGGAGCTGGGAGGAATAACAACAGCAAAAAAAAAAAAGGATAAGAAATAAGGAAAGGGTTCCTGTGAAACTGCAGGGGCCCTTGCTAGGTATGAGGAGTCCGCTGTGGATACAACATGGTGCATTTGTTTGCTGCTATGCAAATAATATTTACAGCAAGTATCCAGGCTTTAGGGATATGCTGTTCAGAGGTGCTGAATTCTGCAATCTCCACCTCACTGAGCTGCAGGTACCAGCAGCCAGCTTCTGTGGAAAGTGGGATCACCTAAATGTTTGTTTCCTGTGGGCCCTTAGCTATTGTAGTGCTAAACACAGAATTATTCACACAGGCCTTTATCCTCCCCTTTCCATGGAATAAAACCCACTGAGCTAAATTCTGGGCCAGCACAAGAAGATGCAAATCCCCCTGGCTATAATGGGTTCCTGCCACAGGTAAATTTGACTAATTATTTTCATAAAACAGAGCAAGGCAAGGATTCGTGTGTCGACATTTGTTGCTGATTTAGGATGTGGCCCAGAGAAAGGACAGGCTGGCTACAAGGAGACAAAGCTGTGAGACATTAGCTATGAGACAACACCTACCTCACTCCAAACCAGCATGGTGCCGAATATGACCTGTAACCCATCAAAGAAATTGTCTCCTATGATGATGACAGTGGCACCTCCTGTAGTCCATCCTTCACTTGGACTGATGGCTTTGATACATGGTGTAGCTGCTTTTCAACACACATGAAAAAGAGAAGTATTCTGCTGTTAGAACTGGATTTTAATGATAGAAGACGTGAGAAAAATAAAATAAAAGGAGCTTTCATTTCCCCCTCTTACTAACATAAAGATTTCAGCAATCACATTCTTTGTTGTACATATGCATGACCTCAAATTCTATCTTTGGAAGCATTTTTTTTTTCCCTTAATTAATTTCTGTTTGGTTTTATTATCTGCATTGAAAAAAAAGATTTTTTTTTTTAATTCTACATTAGCAAAAAAATCACAGCATGATGGGCAGAGACCAATTGGAAATCAGGACACATCCTTTTTTTTTTATTGTATATGAAATGCACAAGACCTAAGTTAATAAAACAATCTCCAGTAAGCTTGCTTTATTATCCATCAGAACCCAAACTCACCAAGGAAACTCCCATAAATATTATGGAAAATATTGGCAAAATAAAAAAGGGTGTAACCCTCAGCATTTCTCTAACTGTTCTGCAATCAGATCCAGGTTGTTCAGTATTAAACCATGCTGCCCTGATTAATGCTTTGACTACTACAAAAAAAAACCAACACCCCATAACCAAAAGCCACAGCTGCCATCCAGTCATTCCAGTTGTATTGCATCTACAGGATAAACAAAATGTGTGTGCAACACATTTTGCCATATCCATGGAATCTCACAGCCACTTTCTTGGCGTTGTGTCTACTCAGAGCCTCTGAGAGGATGTTGAAAACTCAAGTGCTGCTTAGATCTTGGGCTAAGAGCGTCTGGTTTGAGACTTTTTAGGCAGAAGCAGCTCAAATATTGGTGGGCTGGGGCATTATAAACATTCATATATTGATTCTCCTCCTCTGCAGCACAGGGGCACCTTGGAACTTATCAGTGCTGAAGCAAGAGAAATAACATTACTGTAAAAATGGGTAGAAAGCCCGGGATAACTCCACTCCTGCTCCTCCACAATGCTGTGGAGCCTCAGGGTGGTCACACAGGTTGATGGAAAGAAGCAACTTCACCCAAGATGCCACCAACTTTTCCTTGCATGAGATGAGAGTATGTCATTGGTAATATTAGATAACATTTTGAGTAAAGCAGGTACCTCAACAATTTCATTACTCATTGAAAACAAGTTCAAGGAGCAGCATAACTCCACCAGCCAACCTCAGTGCTGGAAAGAATGATTCTTTCCTGTGGATATGATGCCAGAGGGAAGAGGCTGCACTGCAAACTCAGGAATGGGTGCCACTGCCCAAATTTAGGGTTGGTGCCATTTGGCTGTGAATTGCTACTTGATGGAAAGGCTGATTGAGCTGTTAATTTGGTTTGTAACTTCGATTATTTGATGATGTACTCAAGGAAGAGAACTCAGGCACTTCCTCAGGTAAGGACTTAGTAGGAAGATGGGGATATTAAAACCACTGTGTGTTAGCACCATCCAGCATAAAACCCTTACCCTCATGAGTTACTCAGCCTGGCAATGTAGTGAGTTACTTAATGAGGCACAGCCCCTGTCCTAAATTCTTCTAATTGTACAGACAGGAAATTAATTCATTCACAGAAGCCTAACTCAAAATGCTCCAGACATAAAGTGCTAAAGAGACCCAGTGCATCTTGATGATTCCTCAGTGAAGTTCTGGTTGGTTGGAGCTGATTGCGAGAGCCAGTGTGGCTGCTGGGAAGCTCCTTCCCCCCAGCCCCTGGGCAGGGAGGGTGGGTGGGGAGCTGGGAAGAGGAGGGAGCTGGAAAAGGAGCAGTTGAGTCACCCTGAGCAGTGTTTCTGTGAGCACTGCCCCAGCCTCACACCACTGGTGGTGGCAGGCACAGATGGGGAGCAAACCGACCCCAGCCCTACCTACAAAAGGTTGCAAGTGTCAGAACAAACTTTTCCACTACTTAAACTGATGGGGATGCCAGCTCCAGGGAAAAACACAAACAGGCAGCAAAAAAAATCATTACCCTACTCCAAACTTGGCAGAGTACAGCCATTAACTTTTACATGAGCTAACAAAAGAAACATCCTGACATTACCGTCACGAAAACGTAGCACGCGCACAGAAGTAACTTCAATATGTTTAATTTGGATTCAAATTACTTGCATAAAACTGTGCATAAAAACCACTGAGATGTCCAAAAGCAAATGCTTTTCCTTCAGCCAAGCTCACAGCAACAGATTTACAGTGAAAGCAGCTTTTCAAAATGCCATCTAACCCTTTCACAGAATCAAACTTTTTCATAAATAAAAATTAAAGTCACTCCCAAATTACACCCTTTCCAGTATTCCCAGTTGATTGTGGACACATACCCCCCACAATAAAACCCAGAGATAATCAGTTTCCCATGTGTCAGAGAATGAGCTACTTTTCTTAAAGACTACAAGCAACACTTTTTTTCCTAAATACCAGTGAATAAAAACTATTTGAGACCATAAGCCATTAACAGAAAACATATGCAGGCTTTGCTGAAAGGGTTGTCAAGCACTGGAAGCGGCTGCCCAGGGAAGTCACCATCCCTGGAGGTATTTAAAAGCCATGTAGATGTGGCACTTGGGGACATGGTTCAGTGGTGGGCTTGGCAGTGCTGGGTTTACAGTTGGACTCAATCTTAGAGGTTTTTTCCAACATAAATGACTCTACAATTGAAAATTATAGATTTAAGTAATCTTTAAAGTGAATGCAAGATACTCTTGTGCAGTTACAGGACCCCACAAAAAAAGTTATTGCTGTTTATGTTGTGATGCTCTTTGTGTTCCCTGTGTTGCACTCAGAGATTCAAGTTGCTGCCCTGTCTGTGATGCCTCATGTATTTGATTGTAATATTTTATAAATCTATTTGCTTCATATCAAACACATGTCGAGTCCCATCCATGGGAGCCAGGGGGACTGAGGCAGACACTCAGGGCTCTGTGCTGAGCTGGGGCTGTGAGTGGGACACCTCTCACCTGGAAAGCCACTGTGACCAACAGCACATGGCACTTTATTTAAATATGTAAAAATTGTGCTGAATCAGTGTCTCATCAAACCTGCTGGCAATAGCCCAGGACATCTCTGAGGATAAAAAGTCAGGACTTGGTGGTTTAGTCCCCAGGGCAGGATGGTGCCCTTTGCAGGCCCAGCCTGAGAAGGAGCAAGAGCACTGTGCATTCCCAAAATATTTCATTATTTCCCATGTCACAAAAACCAGAGGGACTCCCCAGCTTTTCCCACACAGCCTCTCTTATTTTAAGTGTCTGTAAAGGTTGGAAGGGTTGCAGGAGTTGCTGCCCAGCCAGGGAAGTGGCTCTGAAGGGCTGCATCCCAAGGAAGACGTGCTGAGGGAGGCATCCAGACTGCTACCTGTTTTTGAGGGCACAAACCATGTTTATACAATGACATATTTGCAATAACCAGTGTTATTCAGGACACTGGTCTGTCTAAAACTTTGTCCTTCCCAGGCCCTTTGCTTGGAGCACCAAGGAGGATGGAATTGGGTCCCATTGGCAGCATCACCACAGGTAACACTGGCAGGGGGCAAGGCAATGACCTCAGGGCTATTTCTGCCCCTGGTACAAATGTCTGGCCAGCTCAGGCCCTCAGCTCTTCATACTTCTGCTCTTAATCACTTGGCAACTTTCAAAGCACTGTCTGGAAGGTGTTTACTTCTGTGCAGCCCTAGGAAAACAGAGCTAGGCAGAATAATCTTTTCACTGGAGGTCTTGATTTTTCTACATTTTGTTTTGGTCAGAAGACAAACCAAAATACAGACTTTTCTTTTTTATGTTTTTTTCAGAATGCCGTGTTCCAGAATCTCTACCTAGAATTAACTATAACACTTTTTTTTCAATGCCTCCAAGAAAAACAAAATGTTTTGTTTCAAAATATTATCACTTCTCATGCCCTTCTGTAACCCCAAAGCATAATTTCTCAAACGGTGTTTTTAAAACAAATAGAAGAAAAGGTTACATAAAATTTAACTTTTTCTGTAGAAAAAGTGTTTTTACGCCAAGTCTGAAGCTTCACTGATAAAAAAATACAGAAGGGCTTTAGACCAGTCCTAATCAAGGCAGTGAAGTGTACATGATTGATAACATGAACAGATTTTAGGTCCAGGGAAGAATTATAACAAAAAAAAAGAAAGAATAATTGCTCATTCCTACATATATGAACTTTTCTCTTGTTGTTGTTGAATGAACAGCTGGAAGCCAACTACAATAAGAACCAAAGAGTTTGGCAGCCCAGCTATCAGACAGGATTTTCAGACTCTTTGGTGTGAGTCACATTCATTGTGTTTTCTCAGAAGAGATGGGCTGAGGGAAAACCAAACATCCCCCTCCAGCTGCAGCAGGACCTGCAGCTCCTCCCTGAAGGTGGTGTGGCCACATCCTCCTCCTGCTGAAATGGCCTAAGGGTTGGGAGCCTCAGTGAGCTGCTCTCCTTCTTTGCACAACACCAGGGCAAGTCAGAGCCCACCCGTGACAATCCCACCGTGCTGCTCCCAAGGGCCAGGCTCACAGACAGAGGAGGCAGAGGAAATTCTGTTCTGCCATCCCAAACTTACTGAGGCCATTGGGAATCTACCACTGGCTTCAAAGCTAAGGGCTCTATCAAGAAACATTTAGGATTTATGAGCAAAAACCTTAGTGGCTCCAAGGAAAACAACGTTCTTATGAAATCTTCATTTTTCTCAATGTACACATTGTTAAAATCTTATCACCCCCCATACAAAGGATGGCAGGTACCCACTCCAGCACATGGGGAGCAAAAAAAGGAAAAGTTTTTTGTTGTGCGCTGCAGTGTGTTCCTGTGTTCCCACACTTCCCAGCTACTGATACACAGGGATTTTTCTTCCCTCAAACTGTGACAATAAAATGATTACCCCGCCACAGTTTAGCATAATGGTTCAGAAACGCTCGTGGCATATTGCAGAGTTAAAGTGGAAATTATTAGGTAGCTCTTCTTTGTTATAATAATGATCACTCCACAAATAAAAGCTCTTCTCCCAAAGGTACTGCAAGGCACAAAATGCTAATTCTGAAGATTATGTGTGCGCTTTTATTAAATATTACTCTGCCCTGTCTGTTTGAGGGCTTCACTGCTCTGATTGTTTTATGAGTGCCATGTTAATGTCAGCCCCATCTTGCTAGCAGCAGGCACACATTTTAGCTTTTGTATGAGAGTTGATCAAAGGCCACGTGCTGAGGGAATTGCTGAGAAAACACGGACAAGCGATAAAAATCTAACAGATTAATTGGTTTAAATTTCATTTCAGGGCGTTGAACTTTGGCTCAGGACACAAGTACTACACTACCAGTCAGGGCCTAATTACCACATTTCCAATTTGCCTCTGAACAATGCTTGGCAGGGAGAATAATAACAGTACTAATAATACTAATAACAATAATAATACTAATAACAATAATAATAACTAAACAACAGCAACAACGTCTCCTCTTAGCTTCTTGTACACATTTAACAACCAACTTTGTGTGCAGGCAATTTCAGGAGGAAATTCCTCTCCCCCACCACCACCCACCTGCCTGCTGAGCATTTCTACCTGCCTCAAACAGCACCTGATGACAGAAGAAATAACAGACAGCCTCAGGAGCATCTGAATTTACAGAATCAATAATCTACCAACTCCAGCCCCTCACAAACACACACTGGACGTTTCATACTCTTAATTAGGGACCTGCATTTCTAAACAGAGATAGCTTTTTATCCTCCAACAGAAATGATCTGTTCCACTGATAGAAAACAGAGGCCGGAGGGAAAAAAACATATTTACCACAAAGTTTATGGGTGGCCTTGGAATAAGGGTTAATTGAGCTTAGAGGTAAATGTTCACTGAGGTGAATTAGTGGGATGCACAGCTATCAGCAGGGCTCTGGGACTGCTCCTATTTAGCTTCTGAAATGTATTTGCTCTATGATTAATATCCAGTTTGTGCTGGTGACTGTAAGAATGACCTTGCCTGCAGTTTTTATCGTGAAGTGTGGTTTCATCCTCTATTATTCCATAGATGAGGCTCTGACAACAGTTGCTGCATCACAACAGGAGTTTAAATGATAGGGCACATGCTTTTATTTTTCTTCTCTCTAAGAGTATTGTGACACGCAAGGAGAGTTGCATAAAGGCAGTTAAAACTGGGAATTAAGAGGAACAGGGAATTTATGTCTCATCTTAGAGGAAGTACTGAAAATATCTGGAATTTAATTTAATTTTCCTTTTTTTTTTCCTTGGGTAAAACCTAATTCCAGGCTAAATAAATAAATGAGCCACAGATTAACCCACAGTTTATGGGTCTGATCCTGCAACCCGTTAAATGCTTTCACCAAACGACTGACTTTTCAGAATATCAACACAAATCAGTTTTAAGCACTCAAAACCATAACTTATGGAAGTTGTGATTCAACAAAGCACTCAAGTGCTTAAAAACCCTACTGAAGAAGTTGCAGGATAAGGAACTCCATTTTTTAAGATAGTTGGGTCCTGTGAAAAGCTCCCAAGAGCTGGGCAGTGGATACAGAACTGGGGCTCCCATTTCACAACAGCCTTGGATCACTTGTGGACCTCCCTGTGCAGGGCAGGGCATATCCAGCCTCACACAAGGACCAGCAGCACAGCCAACACAGCAACACCAACACCTTGGCCTCAGGACTCAGCACTAATTTTGGGAATTTTTGTCCAATTTAAAAGAATAAACCAAATATTTTTGAGGGGTTGAGCAGGCTGTTTTGTGGAGTAGGGAGGGAAATTGTTTGCGATTTGGGTGGTTTCGTTTTGCCCTAAATAATATCCTCTTTCCTGAAAAGTGGGAATTGTCAGGCTGCTGACTACTCTGAGCATGCTGAAAGCCTGAACCCTAAAAATTCTGTCTGCCCAGGCAGTGGTGCCATTCCAGGCTGGTGTGTGGGGCATTGCTGGGGCTGGCATCCAGCACAGGCAGCTGAAAGCAACTGAAGATTATGAAACCAGCCTGGATGGGGAAAAGTCCTCAGGACCAGCCCAAAGGACACTTCAGGGAGAGGGAATGTGGCAGAGCTTTTATGTATTTAACTGGAGCATTAAATCTTCACTCTTAAGCTAAACAATGTGTTTGCTGCTTATCTGGGTGAAGTGATGATCTTCCTGCCTTCCTCTTGCGTCTCGAGCCAGCTCCGTGTCCCATTCTCTGCTGACAATGAGCAGCTGCTGTGCAGGAAACAGGGCAGCAGAGGTTTCCCCCTGGAGCAGATAACTCCTGCAGCTTTGTGCGACACAGGCACGAGGATGTGATGCCCAGCTCCTCGATATTTGGGGGTTTTAGCATATGCAAGCCTTAAAGATTACAGCACCCTGCCAAAAATGGCAACCTCCTCCCGGTCCTTCATGACATCTGCACTGGGTGAAATCACTGAACCAAAAATACACGCGCCGTGCAATCCCTCCAGGTTGGGGGAAGGGAAAGGAAGGGATGGAAGGTTGCATTTTTTCTGGTTTCCAGTAGTGAAATTAAAGGTCTTGGCTGTGATTTTCTGCTGAACGTTTTGGATGTACGGCTCCCATTAATGGGAAATGAAAATGTAAATTACCTGGGATAATATTCCACCTACAATCAATACTTAAGCCAGTGTTTCTCTTTTATCCTTGCTGATGCCTCAGCTAGCAAAGTTACATTTCATGGAGTCCTCTGTGTTTCTCTTTCATTAATGATTTCCAAAGCTCTCAGTTGTTGATCAGTGCCTGAAAAATGACTGCATGGAAAAAGGAGGCAATCCAGAATAATGAGAGACCTGTTACAAAAAAAAAATCTGCTCTGTATTTTACTTACAACATTTCCATAAAATGATAATTTAGTTATCTCTGTATGATTGCAAGAAATGTATTTTCATTCATTCTCTTAAACCCTTTCACATCACAGAGGAAGTTCTGGGAGTTTCTTTGCTTATTTGGGTTATTTTTTTTGTTTTACTTTAGGAGCTACCTCCTACTTTCCAAAAATTAATAAAACAGTCAGAGTCCTTAGTATCTCCCTGCAAGTCAGTAAAACTTGACCTCCAAAGAAAGGTCTGTCATGTCTGTTTGGCAAATAATAAATTCCCCAAGAAAAATGCAATGTTACAAACCCACTTAAAATTATGTTAAATTAAATAGATAGTTCAACCTAAACATTTATATATATAAACAGTACATGTTTTCCTCTTCTTGAGAAATAGATCTGCATTCTCTCTAAATGTATATATTTCAAGAAGCCTAATTTATTGTCAATTTTTTTGATGTGCTGCTCTGATTTTTTTATTCCTAGGAAATTTTGGGCTGGCTTTAAGCTCAAATTTTTGCATTCATCATTTTTGCCCCAGAATTGCAGGACTTTCAATTTGAGTCAGCCATGAGGAAACTGCTGCATGTGGCTCTGGCCAAGCATCGCTAAACTAGTGCCTGCCCCTCAGCTTCAGCACTCCCTGTGCTCTTGAGCAGCTCAGGTGCTCAGGGATGCACAGACTGGGTCAGGAGGAAAACCAGACATCCAAGAATATTGCACAGGGCCTTTCAAGTCTTGGCATCACCTCCAGCTGCACAACAGGGGATGGGTTTGCTCAGACCTTAACACCAAAGCAGTGACTGCTCTGCTCCCCCAGGGATGCACAAACATATTTTGACCCCCAAGTGAGATAAATGTTTTACCACAAGCCCCCAGATTAATGCACCTCTATTCCTTCAGCCCTTCCTCCACCCCATGGTGCCACTTGCAGAGGAACATGAACATTGTGTGAAAGCCAAAGGCAATAAATACCATGCAGGGGACTGAGCTGTGACACATGGATGGGATTGCTGTATCTGAGTATGGGCTCCAAAATTTTGTTAATCAAACAGTGAAAAAAAAATTTTATCTGCCTTTCCCACTGCAATTTCAATGCCTTTCCACCATCAACTTCCCTTATGAAGTTATGGAGCCCAGTTAAGTCACTATGACTACTTTAAAAACAATAGGCATGTCCAGAAAGGAGACTGCATCTGCTTAAGTGCACTGAAGTTTAAAAATAGTTGTACTGATGCAATTTCTGGGAGAGGATGGAGGCAACCTTGCAAATGGAAGCCCAAAATGAATACTATAAATCAGCCCTAAAAGTTTGTCAAAACAAACACTTCTGCATAGTTCTGATACTCCAAAGCATACTTAATTTAACTGACTGGTTCTTCATGATCCAGCAAAGAATTTTATATTTGCTAAATGTTAACCCTGTGCTTTACTGCGTTGCTAAACCTCAACTCAACAGAAGGGCAGGTGGGTACAATTTCAAAATTCCGAGTTTGTTTTACCACCGACCCTGGTCCTGTTTCCTCATTTTCATTTTCCATCTGTACCTTAATAAAACAGTAAATCTTTCATAGTAGATCTCCCTAGAGTCACAGCACAGGACTAGACAAAATCCTGTAAGGTGCAACAGGCTCGGCATCCAGAGCACAACAGGCTGAGCCTTGATGCTCCAACACCCACTGGTACATTATGGCCACACTGGCAAGGTTCAGTTAGTGATACACAGAAACTATTCTAGGTGAAACATAGAATTCAATCTAAATCTAAATTCTTACTGCCAAACTAAATACTAGTATCAATTACATTTTTATTACATCTTTCACTATCACAAAGAAAAAAACAGAACCCCACATCCCTCAAATTAATCCCCCCCAACTACATTACACAGCACAACAATCAGAAATTCACCTGAGTTGGATTCTACAGGAAACAAAGAATTTATTTTCTTGAAAAAAACAAGATCCAACTAATATAATTTTCAGCTGGGGTCTCTTTGTTCAACAGAACTGAGAAAGCCTGCCCACAACAGAGAGCTCACAGTAATCGTCTTTCAGAAACAAGAACAACCCGTGCAGAAACACAAAGCAGTTCTGCCAGGGACAGGGAGTGCCTGCAATCCAGTTTCTTCAAGGGAAATTCAAGTACCCTAAGAGTTCTTATTCCTCATCTGATTTCTCTCACAAATCACAGGCTCTCTAATGCAATTTCTGGAGTCTGAGAATCATAAAGTCAAATATGAACAAGTCTAGTGGAAAATCTGTGACGCTAATCTTGGCCTACGTTGTACTTTTAACAGGCACTGAATTTGTGCACCGGATTATCCAGATGGCCATACAGGAATCATCCTGATAGGATTAAACCTTTGTGCTGAACTCTGCTCCATCTGTTCTGGGAGCTTTGCCTATCGCTATCGGAATACGAATGCTCAGCCTAGGGCCAACACCACGACTGAAAGCACCCGTTTGCCACACACACACACACGTGTACATGTGCACACACAGCTCCCCAAGTGCTTCATTAGTAATGTGAGATGAAGTTACCCCAAAGTTTACCACTAAAGAAACATATTGGTTTTATTACTTGTTTGAAGAACAAAGCGCGCTATATCTAAATTCAAACAAAAGAGCATTTTTGTTGTTGTTCTGGGACTTGTTCAATTCGTTAAACCATAATACTGCCATAAATTTATAGATGAAGGCATGACTAAACATAAAGCAGCAAGGCTCTTCATCTTTGAAATCTATTAGTGTATGAGGATGTATGACACAGTCGCACTTTGAAGATGTCATGGTTAAATATTTCAGATTAAAAAACAGCCAGCAACAAAACACATGCGTGCACTCAGCACTGGTAGCTGCTCTTTGCAGCTCGATCTAGTCACAGCCCAAGAACAGAAAAGTAATAATCAGTCCCAGCAAAAGCAAAGCTTATTCCCATTAATGTTTCTTTCTGCTTTTATTATCTATTAACGACAGTCTCCTGCATTCATTGTTGCAGCCTGCCAGATGCAGCAAAGATCCATATTCATCATGTGCAAAAATTGTGCTCAGGCTGTCTCTGACAGGTTTCATAGAGCTGCCAATGGAGGGACCAAGGTCTGATGCATGGCCTCAGGTTTTCAGGCCCTGGGCCAAGGGGAAAGGTAGGGAATCTGACTTTTCTGCAGGAAAAGCATCCCAGTGATCAGAGGGTTTAGCTAAATTTCTGTTCTGGCCAGAAATACTCAGAAAACTAATGAATATCTAGGATGGAAAGAGTGGATATGCAATTATTATTATTATTATTATTATTATTATTATTATTATTATTATTATTATTATTATTATTATTATTATTATTATTTTATAATTTATAACAATAGTAATAATAATAATTTTATTATTGTTATTAGATTCAGCAATGCAATATAACCCTCAGCCCCTGTTTGTGATGGCAGTGGGACAGAGATGGAGGAAACATAACCTGCACTGCATTTCAAGCAGCAGCCTCGACTGCATTGCACAGACTGAGAACCCCTTGTCTCTGCTGTGCTGTGTCTCTCAGACTGTTCCTTCCTCTGTTCTTTGTGCTGCTCCAAGTGCAGGGTCAGGCACCCCCTCCCAGCCATTTAGGCTTTACTTGCAAAAACATAAGCATAAAATTATATTTATAGTTCACTGTATTTGTCCAGCAATGACACCACATAAACCCAGCACGCTGAAAATCTGAGTGAATACTTTGGACTCGAGCCTACAAATGCTTAGAGAAGTTGTTCTTTCAATGTCTCTGATAAAGTCATGCTAGGTTTTTATTTATTTATTTAGGGCTGCATTCAGACCACCTACCTCAGGCATTGCAGCCTGTCAAACGTCAGATTCCAGCTCTGGCTGGGTGAGTCAGCCTGCCTGAATTAGGATCCTCTTTCCTCTATACAATAAGCAGAAATGGGAAGACACCTCTGCAAGCCTGGAGACCCAGGGAGTTCCGTGCTGGCTCAGGAAAGTACCAAGGGATCTCGGCAAGACGATAGCATAGGTAGGGAGCAGCCAGAAGCAACCTCATAAAAAATATTTGGCAGCTGATATTGAGCAGGCACCTGACTCTGGGCTTTCCTGCAGGCACCTCTGCTCAGGCTCAGGGCTGAAGGAGGAGGCAGCACTCACTGTCACCTTCAGGGTCGCAATCCCAGGAAAAGAGTAATTTTCCCCAAAGGGCCCCTAATCACAGTAGCTTTACCTTTCAGTGTCTCAGAGAGCCAAACATCATCAGAAATATTTCTTTCACCCCCTCTTTTTCTCCTCAAACGGCCCAGGGAGTTGAGCCATGCTTTCACCTGAACGTCCTGCAGGAAAGTGCTGTGACCTCAAACCCCAACCAATGCACTAATGCTGTGGCTGGAAAGATGAGCAGTGCTGTGGTCAGGCAGAATTTGCTCCAAGTGCTGGCCTTCCCTCTGGGCATGGATCAGGTAACACCAAACCTATGAATTCCATATGCAAGCCCAGGTTTTCAGGGAACAGCAACACGAGCTGTCTGTTCAGCCTCCAGCAGCAGGGAGAGATCCAGCACTCTGCTGCCATTTCACAACTCAGGAGGGACTTCTGTGGGAAAAGCACTTTGCTTTTTCATGGGATAGATACTCAACCTCTGAGAAAGCTGCTACAAAACCATAATGATATGGTATTAACCAAACATAATTAATTCTGAACTTCCTTATGCTCCCAGTGCTAACAGGCACTTCAAGGGCAGTACAGCAAACAGCACACAGGTTCCTGTAGCACCCAAGACCAGATTTTTGGAAGCATCCACCAATCCAGTGGTTCCAGTAAGTAACTAATGGAATTTTCAAAGTACCTCACAGACAGATAGAAATTCTGTAGCCAGAGTTGTAAGAATCGCACTAAGCAGCTACCTGAAGCTGTAGGCACCTTAGTGCTTCATGAGTTTTGCTTTAGGTCCAAGAATTCTCCCAGAAAAATTCTTTTGGGATACCTATACTCTTGGATGGCCATTTGTCTCACAAAAAATGGATCAGAAGTTTAGAAAATCACAAATATTCACATCATGAAGGGTGGTATCTCTTTAAGCATTTCACTGTGGCCATTGTACCATTAACTTACACATCAAATGTTTGAATTACTTTTGTGAAATAATCCTAAACTTCTAAATTTCAGACAAGTTTTTCATAAAACTTTATTCCTGATCTTTTTAATAAACTTCCTAAGCCTATTCGCTTTGCTCAGTGAGGTCATAAACCAGCACTGCTTATATTACAGTCACTTTCACGCTAAGGATTTGTTTTGTCACAAAGAGAACTATAAATTCATGGAATGAAGGTGGAAAGCAGAAAGGACCAATTGTGACACACAAAGCTTTCTGGTTATGCTCAGCAAACAGTTTGGACTAGGATTTTAAAAACCACTTTATGAAGTTGTACTACTGGCTTTAATGAAAGCACACTTTTTGCAATGCCGTGCGCTCCCAAAAAATCCTGTAATCTGGATTTGGGCCAAACACAAAGCCTTTCTTCATTCCAATATTAATTATTAGTAGCTTATTTTTTATTCTTTGCTACTAAACATTAATAACTTTCAAGTAGCAAACCAGATTAGAATAACAACTCCAAGCATCCCACCCTGGTGGGCTCCATTTTCTGCATCAGTGTCCTGCTTTATGCTATTAACGCATTTCCTTGCATGTGGAGGAGCCTTGTCAAATACTCATTTTTCTGGGGAAACACTTGGCAGACAGAGACTTGAATGCTCACTACAATCCTCTCTCAGTTCAGTGACAAGATGAGTTCATTATTCGTGAAGTTTTCTAAACTGAATATTCTAAATGACAGATTTGTGGAAAATTTTCACCTAACCAAACCTTCCATCTTGTCTTTGTAAAATTGAGGTGTTTCCCATTCCCAATTTTCTCTTCTCAATTAAATGTGACCCTAAATCTCTGATAAGTGACTGTCAGGGGAAAATCCTTTCTAACTGTGGCAATTGGAGTATTCAAATTTGGCTTTTCAGAAGATATTTCCATGGACATTATGTAACAGCAATCCTTTCATTAATGAGTATCATTAATGAAACACCTCAAATGGTATCTCCTAAGGCTCCTGCAGAAATGTTAACACAAATATGTTATACAGTAATGTTTAAAAACCAAAAAAAACCCCACAAACTCAAACACCAATTCATGCAATAGCTACACTCTGATGGCAGAACCGAAATTCTCGCATCTCCTTGCCTAAACTAGTCATTAAAAATCCATTTTCATTGTTTAAATCTTGTTTTCATTTAGCCTCAAACTAAAAATAAATTTTGAAAGATCGGAATTATTACAGCCAGTTATTCCAATCTTTTGAGTACCTCTCCATAATGGATGATTTATGATTTATGATTTATGACCCAGACAAATAGAAACAAAAGATTTTCTGCTTTTTGTTTGGCATGACTGGCTGTGAAAAGGGCAGCCCCACCTACCCACACACCCAGTTCTTGTGCAATTCTCAGTAATATTCAAGGAGGAATAAAGGATCTGGGCCTGCAAACAGCGACTCTGCTCTGGTGAAGATTAAAAAAAAAACCATCAGCAAAATTCAGTGGGGCACTATTTAGTTAACACAGTTTTGGTTGCCTAAATTTGAGATGCACAAATCCTAGCTCTGCCATGTTTTGCTGATCTGATGTAAATTCAACATTTCACTCCTGAAAAGACCCTTTTGATCATCCAGCCTGACATCTCTAATCCTAGAACCCATCAGAGAACCTCAGCCTCAACCATGTGAGGAATTACTCAAACCTTAACCTCCCCCTGACCTGCCATACATTTTTTGGGAAAATACCAAGTCCTTACTCAACATTTACAACAGAGAACTTGATACAGTACCGGAAGCTTACCTCACTGCCTCCCAGAGTTAAAATCTTGTTAAGATCATCATGAGCCTTTATCTACCAATTCTCTCAAGTAAAGCATCTTAATTCTCTGGCCATGTTTTGTTTCTTCGGAGGGACAGACGCTCCCACTCCACCCAAGTTCACATTCTGAACTAATCCATCCCTGGCGCTCTCACTTGAATTAGAAATTCCATCTGATTATGAGAAAAAACTTTGTTTTGGGGGTAACAGAGCACTGGACCAGGCTGCCCAGAGAGGTTGTGGAGTCTCCGTCCCTGGAGATGTTCAAAACCTGACTGGAGGGGATCCTGTGCAACCTGCTCCAGGCAAACATGATTTAGCAGGGGGTTGGACTGGATGGTCTCTAGAGTCCCTCCCAGCCCCAACCATTCCCTCATTTTGTGGAACAGAATAAGTCCACAGGGCAGTGAAAAGGTTAATATTATACACTCAGTGAGGTCAAACTCCAAGAACACATAACAAGCCATTATGTTAAAAATTGCCTGAATTTATGAGTCACTGCATTTATGAAGGAACCGATATGAAAAAGACAACTTGGCAAAAATAAAGAAAATTATTTCCAGCTTGAAGTTTTGCAATCCTTCAGTATATCAAGGCTCACTTACTGTTATTACTATCCATGTTGTGCAATGCTCTGAAAGTCACATTTTTTTCCCCTGTGTATGCATAGAGATGTCCAACAACCCAAGGTATTCTTCCCTCATAGAAAATAAATTAGAAAGCAGACATAACTCAGAATAACATACAAGATCCCCTCAAGTAGAGTGGTAGAATCCTAATATTTTTTTTTCAATATTTCCCTTCTAAATAATAAATCAAGCCCACTGCATTTCTCTATATGGAATGATATGATGCAGAAAAACCTTGTGTGTTTATATTTTTCATATAATCACAAAATCATTCTTAAGCTCAGCACTAAACTATAACAGGTGCTTCCACCCATGGGTGAAGCAAGTCAAACTTTAGCATTTCTTTGTTTAAACCTGGCCAGTTTTTTAATGCAATAGTCCCTAACTCTGATGCACAACATGAACCTATACCAACTAAGGGTAAAATATATCAAGTTTTGAAGCTTAACCCATCTCAAATTGTTAAAATTTTTGCTTCAGTCAGTGTTCTGTCTTGGAGTAACAATTTCATCAACTAGCACAGAGATAGGCACCACCAAGAAATTGAGGGATAAAATGGTTAAAATGGAGCTGATCAGGTCATCCTCTTCACAACTCTACACAATGCCCAAAATTTAGTGATTAGAGTTGGGCCAGAGCCACTTAGGGCACAGGAAGAAGGTCACGGAGTCAGATTTCTGAGCATCTTTCAGGAATCATCCACCATGTGCAACAGAATTCACAGTATTCAATGTCTGTCCTCAACAATTCTGTTACAGGCAGACTAGAAATGAGACCTAAGGGCAATCAGTTTCAAAGTTTTATTTTAAATATTATCGTCTCAAAGTCATTTATAAGGTGAGGGATTTTTTTTTTCCTCTTTTTAATAATCCAAACAGAAAATACCTGATTCACTAAGGCACAGCCTAGCAATCAGTTTTGCTTTCAAATCTGAGGACTCAGTGGAAAATCTTAGATTGTGCAGTAACTGTGAACTCTTAAATGGCCCAGGATGGGCAGGATTGGCAAGAAAAACTCTTTAAATGCCCCACTGCTGACAAGAGGATCTGGCTGTCATGTGCAGCTGAGGCACAGCCACTACTGCTTTTTATTTCTTGTAGGAGGTTTTGCCACCTGCAGACAAACGGTTGGAGTCACTCATTGCTGCCATGAGCTAAAACAACATTGTAAAAGCTTGGCTGTCTTGTGTACCACAATGAAGTGATCAAATCACCCAGCCTTGCACTATCCTTCCCAGTTTAAGGCAACCAGTGGTAATGGTTTCACTACATAATGACTTGTTTTAGATATAAACACACAGAGATTTATGCATATTTCATATTAAAATACCAGCAGGACGTTGCTTTGGAAATCGTGGTTATCTCCACTTCCACCTGCAAACTCTGATATCACATCTAATAATTTGTTTCTATTTCTACCCTGCACCTTTCATCTGCTGCTGCTGTTTAGCTGACTCAGAACCAAATCATCAGCAAACCTCACCATCACCTAATTCTTCAGTGCTCTCCCATGGAGGAGGAAGGAAAAGAAAAAAGAAATAAAACTGTCCCTTTAAAAACCCAAGCATTTAAGCTGCTTGTCAGTCGTCTTCCTGACAAGGCCACTTGAATGTATTCAGGAATATTTGCATAAATGCTCACAGTGAGTTCACCCAGGCAGCTAGTGCTAATGGTACATAAAGTAATTTAGTCACTTCTCTTAGGCATCCTGTCAGGGTGATAAGCACCCCCTCTTTGCCTTGTTGCATATTAGATCATTAGATAATAAAGTGTTAGAGCATGCAAACTGACAGGGTCTCAGGGACTATCATTTTTCGAGGGCATTGCATTCTGCCAGCAAGGAAAAATAATAGAGAAACTGATGCTGCAATTGGTTTTACATTCTTGTAAAGACATTCAAAAGATTTGGGGAAAAAAAAGAATTTTTACTTTGCAATGATATGAATTTTAACTGGAAACTTTGCAGTGGATTTATTGCTGGTAAACTTGAAAAGAGTTGTTGCAAGCCCTGCCAGAACTCTCCCCTTCCATAAGTTTATCACTTAAATTTCATTGGGAAGATTTTGCTTTTAAAATTGACACCCTGGGATGAACTCCAAGCTGAAATATATCCTACTGTTGGAGCCTGTTGGCTCTTGACTATACATCTTACTATATATATAATTTGGAAAGGTCAACCACACCGGCTTTCTGGTTTACCAGAAATATAAAACCAGTGAGGATCCAACTATTTGTGAATGAAAAAGTGATAATTATTGAAAACCACAGATTACTGTGGCTTACCCTATTTATACCACACAGAGATGGATGAAATAATAATTGGCCTCTGCCAGCTATTACTTTTAAAATATAGATATATTTATTTGAAAGATTAGCTGCTTAACCCACTGGCTTCAAGGGGGCAGCATGTGGACACAAAACCAAGATCTGGGGTTCTGGTTATATTCAGAGAAATGAGCTACAAAAAAACCCCTTTTTGGTGGGGTTTTACTTTACTGACTGAAAAGTCTGACAAGCAAGATATAAATAAAGATGTGTTGGATGTCCCAAAAATAATTCAGACTACCTGTTAATGAGATGGTGAAACCCAAATGTGGAGACACCAGGCTCCTGAGTGGCTTAGGAGGTGCAGCTTTCTTTCCAGCTTTTTGGCCCCCAAAGTATCTTTTAGGTGTCACATAAACTGTACCTCCATGTTTCAGAACAGCAAACACAAGGTTGTAAGGAAAAATAAGCTGGATATTGTCCAGGTAAACTCAACAACCAGCACATCTTTCTACATCCTGTCTCTCCTTTCCCCAGCCCTCACAGTCAGGCATTCATCTCTATTGCCATCAGGAATTTGTGTTAAGAAGCTAAACGTCTGGAAAAGTCCACAGGAATACATTTGGTCAATGGTATATTATAGTCAGATCCCAGATTTTACAAACCTGTGATGAGCAGTTGCTCACCAGAGCAATGAACCAGAGACAAACCATGACTACATTCCCTTCCTATGCCTGCTCATGGATACAGCTCAGGTCAATCTGTCCTTCCCCGAGGGAGGCAGAAAAGATGGGGAGAGGAGAGGCAAACAAACTGCCTCTGATGCTATCCAAAATAAAAATTCCAAAAACTGGAGAAAAATAATACATTTTGTGACTCAAAGTGAAAACAAAAAATTATTTCAGTGGAGGAAACTGTCATCTGTTCCAATGGGTCTTGTCCAAAATTCAATAGCATTAAACCTTTTTCTTTCTTTGTATTTAGTAAAGTAATATCATAACAACTGGATTTTCAAATTTTTTTTCCTGTTTCTTGGACTCACATGTTCAGAGAATTCCTGGAGAGTTGGACAGAAGGATTTGGGTTAAAAAGAAAGGCTCCACCAAGCCTTTGGGAAGGGAACAATTTTGTAGTGTGAAGGTTGCTATTCAAAAGTAAGAATTTACTAGCAGTTGCTTTATGAGGTTGCTTGAGAGGTGCCTGAGAAAGCAGATTAGAAAAATCACCTTTCCCACAAAATGTACACATGGAGATATTTTGCAGATGTTGACTTTTAATATCAGCACAGTAACTCAGGTGTGTGCAGCTACGTAAGCAGAGAATTATCTTTTTTTTGTTGTTGCTTTTTGCCAACAGAATCCCTCAGGTTGTAGGAGTGGGAACGACAGCTGTGGTAAAATGAGATACCACGGTGCATGAGAATAAGGGCATTTATGTAAGAGAAATTAAGTACTGCCTCAACCAAAAGCATGCACTGAGAAGACTGCAATGGGGAAAAAGGAAAAAAAATATGGCAACTACTTTAGTAGGAATATAAGAAAAAAAAAAAAAAGAGTGTTTTTTTAAGACTAGACTCAATGGAAAGATTACAAAGTTGAACAGAAAGAAGTTTCCCTTTGTAATGCCTTCTGCTAATTAATAAAGACAGAGTTCATACATTCCTTATAAATTTCAGTAAAAATTATGACAGTGGTTTGTTTATTAAATTAGGTTGTTGGCAGGATGAAAAAAAATTCTATAACATGAATTATGGCTGAAAATGGCTCGTAGCCTACATAAAAAAGTTAGAGCTAAATAAATACAGATGTAAGTTATGTTTATATAATGAGAAACGCTGCTGAGCTAAGAATTTTAGGTTAGTAAGTGTGAACTACAGACCCGATTCTGCAAACACTTATCAATACCCTCAGCTTCTCTGACACAAGAAGCCTCATTGATCCCAACAGGACCATATGTGAGCATAATCTTAAATATATGCATAAGTGCTTGCAGGACTGATGCCTGAAAGCATAAACAGAATAGAAAAGTATTTCCACAGGAATCCACTGAGCAGTAGAAACCCACACATTTTCCCATTTCTCAGCATTAATAATTTCTTTTAACGTATCTAGTTAACATTTCTCTGAGTGGCATTTGCTTTCCCAGAGAAATTTTCATCTGGTTTCTTCAAACTCTTTGGAAAAATCTATTTAATTATTCATCAGATCCTTGGCAAATATTTGTGAAACAAACCAGCATAAAGGACTGGTGCCTTCTACACTCAGCTACTTCAATGGCAGCTGAGGGTACACATCTCTTAGAGGGAGCAAGCACCTATTGAATTTAGGATTACAAACAGCTTTGAAGACAAAGAGCTATTCTACCAAGCTGGAACAGGGAGAGGGGAGTGAAATGCCCTCTGTTTTTGTTTTGTTTTTCAGCAGTAGTCATCAACTTTGAGGACAAAGAGCAAAACAAAACATTAATCAAATCCAGATTTTTCAAAGTACATTTGCACTCAACAACTCCCATTTTAAGCACCTACAGTCACCAGCAGATGTTCCCTTCCAGGACCAGCTGACCTTACAGAAGAGATTACTATCCCCAGGCTGCTTCCAGCCACGTGCCCCCATCCCACCCTTGCTGGAGTTTACTGTGCTTCCAGAAAAGCCAAATTGCCTTGCACCATTTCTCCTTCAATCATTTCAGCAACAAGCCATATTGGCAAAGAGTGATTATTTAAATGGTTTAATTCAAATGAACTTCATTGGCCTGGAGGAGACCAGAGAGCAAGCACACAACCATCCTAGCTGGCATGTCCATGGTGAAGAATAGCCTGGAGCAGGGAAGGGAGACAAACAGCTGTGGGAAAAGCAATGTCCTCAGCTGGCACAGCTGGAGCCAGAAAAGAACATTCATCTATGGCTTAAGTAAGCAGATGGATTTCCAAAAGGGCTCTGCTTTCATTTAGGGCAATTCAAAGGAACAGAAGAATCTCCTAGACAGCTCAGCACCCTATAGATAGAAGAAATGCAATCCAAAATTTGGGTGCTGAGCTCTTCAGAAAATGTGCAACATCCTTTAGATGCACAGTCAAAAATCAGGGCAGTCTGGAAAAAAAAAATCAGACTCCAATTTTGGGTACTGAATAAATGCAACCAACATTAAAAAAAAAATCACCCCACTTCACTGGCACACAGGACAACCTCTGCACCCATGTTTGCTTACTTGTTTGTCATTTCACTACATTTAGAGCTGACCTACTTGAAAAATTCCCCTTTTGGTCTGGAGGCCAGTCCCTTTCAAATGTCTGGTCCCAGAGATAATAAACGCTTACAGGACAATTTTGAAAGCAGCAGCCAGAGACACAAACCAAATAAATTCACATTAAAAGTAGCAATGCCAACCAATGAAAATGATTTGCCTACCATGTTCCAGATAAGAAGGCGTACCTTCCGAGGGATCGAGTCTTCGAGCTCTCCGCCCATGCTTGGAATTGTTGTGCACAAACATATTGTCTGACACTGCCAGCACATGGCCATCAACGTTGACTGTCGTAGACACCACGACCTGCAAGCACAAGAGCAAGATGGAGGAAAATTTGGATAAATCCGTGTGTTTTTTAAAAAGTGCGGAGTGTAATAAACTCAGTTAAATAAATAACAGCTGGGAGCTGTAGAAAATTGCAAAGCTATTTCACATAATAACTGGTGCTTATGCTGTACAAATCTAACAAGAGGCGCTATTGATGAGTGGGTCTTTGGCATCGAAAGCTTTTGATGCAGTTTTAAGTCAAATTGCAGAGTTTGTAGCTGCGTGGCAGACAGCACACTGTTAACCATCATTTTAACAAGAGGATCTTTATTAAGTATTTTTTTCCCCTATATACAAGGGCAGCTGTGTTTCACCCTAAATTATCCTTCAGTTTCCACGCTGAAGTAGATAGAGATGTTGACATTGCAAATGAGAATCGATTCAGAATAAAAGAAAACAAAAGTGTATTTTGTGAAGTTGTAACAAGAGTTGCTGCCTGCGTTGCCCCCACCCTTCTCTGCTGCTCTCCCCTCCGCAAAGTCACTGCAGGTTGTTGGATTTGCCCAAATTTCTCCCGAGCTCTATCTTAAGGAGTATGTATAGGCATGTTTGTGTGCACACACACATATGCTTGACAGTGGGGTCTTGATCTGGAGAACACAACCCTATTCATCCCGTGTTAGAATTATTTGTATTTCTCAACTTATCTCAATGTCAACACCTGGGATTTGATTTGAGGCGAGGTGAGAGAGACACAGCAGGACTGCCCTGGAGGAAGGATTAGACACTTCTGCTGCCCAGAGCTGCCCAGGGCAGGAGAGAAGCCAGCCCAGCAGGGGCAAACAGGTAAATGATGGGTCCAGAGTAGAAGACTCAGCTTCTCCAAGGTGTCCAGAGGGACTGCTCAACCCTGAGGCTCCAAAAGGAAATCCCTGTCCAGGCAGTGGGCCCGTGAGCCATGAAATGTCATGGAGAAACAAGTCTCTTGCAGAGCTGTGAGCTCATCACACCACGTCTCCATTCAGACCAAGCAGTCTCAGCCTCCCCAGCTTTCCTTCAGCCACCCCTCCCACAGCCTTTTCCCAGCAAAATGTGGCATTCCCAGGGTTTTACCCCAGCCAAAGATCTGGCCTTCAGCTGGCTGCTGGTTTGCCAGGAGCACGCGTCGCCTTCGAGAACTTTGACTAAAACAATAAGAAGAAATGACCTACACTTCTCCTTACATTAAACAGGGAAAGGGATTAAAGACTGAAACCCAGAGAGATATGTTTATTCATGCGACCTCTTACAACCAAATATAATAATTGTCTGTTAATTGCAGTTTCAGCTCCCACCTCATGCTTCGACATGTGAAACAGCAATCAGCAGCTCCTGTTTAATCCACCTATTATGTTGACTAATTAACTTTGCTCGACAGTTTATTTCTTCCTCCATTATCAGCCCCTGTCAGCCGCAAGCACAGTGCCGCAAAGGGGGACCTCAGCCCTTTTGATTGATCACCGATAGATTGACATGCAGATTAATTTAATTAGAATCACCTCACTTGAGAAATGAAAGACAATGGCAAGGGGGCTAATAGATCTGCTCTTATAATGAGGCAAGCCTCCAGAGCCACGGCAGAGGATTTCTGATTTATTTTGCTGAATTCCCCAGTCGCTCTGAAAGGCTCTTGCTTTAATTGTTCTTGGTTTTGAGAGGCTTTAGCCTCTGAAGAGGTGAAATGCTTTACAAGGATTGGCAAACATTGCTTCAACTCTCTCAGGAAGCTGCTGCCTCTCAAAGTTGGTCAAATGGGGACACTTAAAGGATCGCTTACAACTATTCAATTTCATCACTTGAATTGGAACTAAAAAAAAAAAAATAGAGTGAAAGGAAAAATTTTCTACCTATTTCTGGCCCCCCAATTAAAATACTCAAAAAGTAAGCAAAGCCACTAAACTGCCCAGAGGAGATCCTGAAGTCTTTCTCTGGAAAAAGCAGAATACAAAAGAGAATATTTTATATCTAAAAGATCCTAACCCTATCCCTCAGAATGGCATTCCAAGCAATAGGCTTTTATGTGTGTTTTAAGTGAAAGATATTAAAATACAGAATAAATGATTCAAGAGCTCCTACAGATGGAAATTTGGGAAAAAGAAAGCACCAAATACTACAGATAAGTTTTCCTGAAATCAAACTAAGGAGAGAAAAAAAACCAAGCCCTATATATAAAATTCCAAAAGGGATTTCAAAAGTAATTTATCCATTGAATTCCTGAGGGGTAGAATAAAGTTTATGATATTTTCAATAAAATATGATCTTATAGTAAGTGGCTCGGGGTTTGCAATCTTATTTGTGCACTTGCAACCATTGTAAATTCTTTGCAAGTGGGATTTTGAGCCAAATCCTTGGCACTGCCTGTCACAGCTCCATGATTTATGCCAGCTCCTTATCTTCTTTTAGGGGTCTGATTAGATATGTATGAAAATTAACAAAACTACAATTAATAACAATGGCTACAAGAGGAAATATTTTCCCCAATTCTAAAACCCTATAGGTACACACAGACTTCATGCTGAAGCTGATCAAACCTGGGCTGAAACCAAACCTTTTAACATTTTTAGAAATGGGATTCCAGAAAAATAATGAGCCAAGAGTAGTAACAGTAAGGTAGTTCTGAAAGGTGTGAAAATCCTGTATCTAAGTAGCTGCTGCTATACATGCAACTTTCTAGGTAAGAACTTGAGGAAACAATCCTGTTGAAGTTTTATGTGAGTAAAGCTACATTTAATTTCCCCCTCCTCAGATTTTCAAAACTGTTGATGCAACATATTTTGAATTACTTAGCAATACCTTCCTACCTCTCTCCTGAACAGTTTGATTTACTATGAAGAGACCACATTGGTGTGGTTCTTTGGTGTCGTTAGCAGCAGAAACTATAAATGGAATCCCCAAGTGAAACTGTTTCCAGTCTCAGGAAATGCAGAAAAAAAAACCTCTTATGTGTCTGTTTGGAAAAAAAAAAAGATTATTCATAGCACACCTGTAAGAAGCAACAGGCTCTTGCTGCTCAATTCTTTAAATGAAAATTCTCATTAATAGAGGAACACTGAGTGCACATTGCACCAAGGAAATATTAATGCCTCTAATTATTAATAGTAAAAAATGTACCTCAAATATTGTGTGCCACAGTTACCTACTTGGATTGCTGCAGAGCACTTACATACTTACAAGTTCTACTCATATTTTTTAATCTAAAAAAATACTACACTCTCCTCATTTTGATTTTGAAACGACTGGGATATGTTCAAGTTAAAGCACATGCTAAAACTAATTTGTGGAGAAATCATAAAATTAGGGGGAGGGGACAGCCAGAGTACATGTGGAATGGGCACCAAGGCATCCTAAAACACAGACTGTAGCAAGAGGGAAAGGCACACTACAGTTTAATAAATGATTAATGAGGTGCTGACACATTAATGTAAGCACAGGGACAACCAGGTCTGCCAAATCTCAAACCTTTCCAAATTTTGTCAACAAAACACAGTTTTAATTTGAGACAGGCAAACACGGAAAATGATTTTGAGCTTTAGCTTTAGCCCTTCACAGATTTTGAATTTAAATCCTGTATCAACACCAGGGGAGACAGAGGTATGAAAGAAACACATGGGTTTACAACTTTCTTCAATGAAATTGGCGCTATTCAATGCAGTAACATATCCCAGCTCTGTGGATTATTCTGCCTGCCATTAAATAGCTCAGTTTGTGAATACTTTGGAGTTTAGATTTTTTTTTTCTTTAAATATTCAGAGACCAGGAGCCTGGAGATCAAGCTATTTATCCACGTTTAGCACTCGGCCTGTTTATTTGGTATAGTACCTCACCTAATATATCAAAATTAAGCATTGCACAACTCCTGATTTTTAACCACAGCCCATTAAGCTATGCTCACTGATTAAGACATAGCATTTTCCTTGTGCTTTCAATTTTCTCCAGTGTATGGTGAAGGACCTGATATTTCTGCAATATCCCCAATAGCAAAGGCAGAGAAAATCTAGCTAGGAAAATTTCCCAGTTTGAAGTGTGTCCTAAGTGTTAAATATGTAACTCCAGTGCTTGCCACTCTTCTGAAAGCTATAAATGGCTCGAGCACATCTTTATTTTCATCACCACTTGGTGACCTCTTCCCACAATGTGTTGACTTCTTTATTCTAGTAGCTAAAAATCACTCTCCATTTAACAAGACACTTCAAAAGGTGCCTAACTAAGAGCACATAAGTACAATACATTCTGTAATTTTGCTCACGTGCTCAAGGACAGGCCAGGCACTTAATTACCTTGTTGAATTGGGCCATAGCTCTCACTGCTATTTTTCAGTCTCTTCTTCTTTTTTTTTTTTTTTTTTGCCTTTCCCTTCTCTGGGGATGGAGCCTTGCATGTCCAAATTCCATTATCTGGGATTCATGAAGCATCATCTCTGTCTCTTATGCAAATTTGCAATAAGACACAAGTGGCTTCAATTCAAACATGAGTGGCAGCATCCCATGGAGGCAAACGAGCAGCCTCTGCTGCAGGAGAGGCTGTGGTAGCAGAATCAAACAGCATGGCAATCTCTAAGTGACTTTCAAGGTTTTCATAATAAGTGAACGTTTGGGGTTTCGTTCAGTGACACAGCCTGAAAAGTTTCCTCTAAATTAAAACTTGACATGTGTCAGTTTACAAGCAGTTGTGCTAAAACAAGAACAACAAGACAGCTAGGGCGCCTGGGTTTCATTAATTACAATAACATACAAAGCTGTTTAGGTTGTATGAATGAGTTTTTAGTTCTGAAAAATCAAATCTAGGCAGAATTCAGTCATGACACCATCTACTTAGTAGCAGTATTATTATTACCACTAACTGAGGCACTACAGCTCATCCCACCAAGGATGATGACTTATTGTGATGAAGAATTCGCAACCAGATTGAGCAGCTGCTCTGGAGGGTTTCTGGGATAAAAAGGCAAGGTTGGGCAAAGGTGATAATACACAAGAGCACCAAATGTTTTGTGCAATTGGGCTGATGAAACATGGAGATGAAATTATTTTCTCAAGGGCAAGCAGGAGTGTGAAACACAGCTGAAGTACTGTGCAGTACTTGACTTCTCCTCCCTGACTGTCTCCTTGTGCTAATAGAGACACAACAAACACAGCCAGGGCCAGCACTGCTCCAGCACACACACTCTGCTGGCACTCCATACCACTCCACTTGTCACATGCCTGGACATCTCAAACATGCAGAGAAATTTATTTCCTTCCAGGCCCACAACAGCTTTTATGTTAGACTTATCACACTCCTACATTTGCAAGCAAAGTTCAGGATAAAACCTCCTAATTAATTTCTGATTGTGAGCCTGAATCAACACACACTCTGCCTCCTCCCTGTACTTTCTTAAAATGTCTTATATCAGATGATAATCAGACAATTCCATGCTACATGGGGAAAAACACCCCAAACCAAATCTAAAATCTACTAAGAAAGGAAATTTTCTACAGGACTGGTCCTTAGAAAGTGCAGGACTCGTGTCCTTGGCCTTCCACTGATTCTCTCATCAAAACCATAATCTGTGTTCTAAGAACTTCCAGCAACTTTTGGGGAATGACGAATGACAGACCAAAAGTTGGAAATATCTCTTGGCAGCTTCAAAGTCCAGCACAAGTAGGGGAATGAAGGAAGGGAATGTCTCCATTTTTATGTGTATAAAATGAGTATGGTACCATCTGAAAGTATCTGGAAATACCTTATCCTTATGGTATTTAACCAGAACTGTGACATTGCTATTGGAGACCTTGTAAGTCACTGGTAACAATTCAAATGCAGCTGACAGCAAACACAGGGGCACAGATTTCATTTGGTTCCTACACAACACTGCCTCAAAACCCAGGAGCACCATAGCATTGAGATACTACATGTACACTTGGTCCCTTTCACCCAAAGAAATGATAAATGAAGTTTGGACTCTGCAGAGCCCAGCTGTTTTATTTTAAGAAGTCTATTGCTAAAAGACCAACAAATTCAAAATTAAAAAAAAAAGAAAGAAAAGGGAAGCAGTTATTGTAAAACAATAAGGCTGGGCACTGAAGAGAATGCTGCGAGCTTCAATGCCACCCTGTATGAGAGTAGGAGTGGTTCACTCGGCTGAAAGTGATTAATTTCTTGAAAATGCTGAGGTCACGCTAATTGACATGACCTGTGTAATTAAGCAGTCTCTGTTTACACACGGAAAGCTCAACTGCTGTGAAGCTGGGTTTGTATGACAGAATGTCTTTACAAGTCAAGAGATCAACAACCTTTCCTATGTCCTACCTCCCCGCCGACACAGCTCCTGATTGCTGCTCTGAGGAACGCGCACAGGCATTTCCATATGAAAATCAGCCTGGAGCCTGGGCGAGCACAGCCCCAGCAGAGTGTACATGTTGTGAAGCAAGCTCTGACTTGGGGCCCCAGGGGTGACTGCTCGGACTAAAGCCCCGTGCTGGTGAGAGTCCTTTTCCCACATTCTCTTTCTGTGATAATGCCCTCTGGAATCACAGGAGAATCGTGACAGAGGGAGGAGTGTGGGGTGAGAAGCTGAGGGCTCTGCCATGCTAATACTGGCTTTTACACTGATTCATTTAATCCCTGTGGCCACATCTCCTCATTTCTGCACTTCCCTGCTCAGAGGCAAATAGCACCCCTCTGCCTTCCAGCATTGCTGCAATTAAGCAGTTCAACAAAAGACATTCTACATATAAATAATATTGTCACTTACATAACATTCAACACTTGTATTGAAGTGCAACAATGCTGGAAAAGAAGCAAACAAGGTTCTGAGTAACTACAGAAAGCAGATATATTTTGGATTTGTCTTTCTCCAGAGACCCATGTGGTCCATGTGACAAATCTCTTGTTTCTTTCTCAGAACCCTGAGGCAAAGCCCCACAGACAGATTCTACCATATTTCCTCCGTGGAAAACTCCTCCCACCAAAAGAGAAGGTTCTTTGACTTTCTATCCCATATTTTTATTCGGCACATACCCAGCTAAAGCATTATTGCCACAGTCAAAGACCATGGCTTCAATAAACGGGTTGGAACAACTATTCCTCAGCATTGCCACCACTCCACTCTGCTGCCAGCACTGGGGAGGTGCATGTACAGACCACCTTCCCAAGGGACAGTGATGCTCTTCAACCCAAAATGAGTAGTGACACAGCTGGACCATAACAAGATGTCCTTGGCTATCTAAAGCTTTGTTGATATTTCAGCTCCCAAGACCCAGTCCCACAAGATGCAAAAATGGGTTAATAACAGCCCAAAGCATCCTAAGAAAGAGGCACCCAGTGGTAGCTTTCTCCAAGTGCTCACTACAGGGACAGACCTTCATCCCATCGATGCACGTTTATGAGTCTTTACCACTGCTCAGGAGTAACACATGTAGCCATATGCCTGATTTTATTAATTGCTCTTACACCTTCCTCTGCCCCAGCCAATAAACAAGGTGCCCACTTGGTGTCTCCATGAAAACAAATAGTTCCCCATGGAGAGAAAAATATCTCAGAGCCGGGGAGCCCAATAGCTGAAAACAACAGAGAGGTCATTTTGATTTTTCCTTTTCATGCTTTCCCTTCCGGTGGAGATGACATTATCTTCAAGAGTACTCTCTTCCAGAGCAAGAAAACCCAACTACTTCCTGACAATTCTGCTGTGACAAGAATTAGGCATTATTTTGTGACCTTATGTTTTTAGCATCTTCCAGTGAATTACTAGGTTAGTTTGGGTCAAAGTACTTCTGTCCTAACAGCTGCTGATTTTTAAAGGAGGAAGCGTGTCCGACTGACCTGGAATCGACGCATGTCTCGAGGGTTTCCTGCATTTTTTAGGCAATTTTGGTTACATTTGAGGAAAAATTTCAAGAAGAACCTGTGAAGAAACAGAAATGAACATTAATGCCTTATAAATAGGGTGTAGTCTGTATAAATATGACAGCGATACAAATATGATATCTGCACACTTGGTACAACAAAGACTTGTCAACATCAGTATTCCCAACTCACCCTGCCCAACTAAAGAAGGAGCAGAGCTTACATAGGCCTGATCTAGCAAAACATCCTGAAAATTTAAACACTAATTTCATAGCTCTGTTGTGTCAGAGCCATTAAACTTTGCAGAGTCAGTCCCTCTGTCACGCCAGGCTGGCTGTGCCATCCAGAGGAATGAGGAACAGACACGTTTTTCAGCACAGCAAAAAAGGGACAGAAAAATGCTAGACATGAAAATTCCCTTGGGTATAAATGGGGTTTTGTTTTACAAGTTCACTGTCACCCTCAAGTTTTGATTTAATACAAAAATACTGAAAGTGTTCCATACAGTTGAAATCTCCCCCCCAGGATTAAACCGAGTTTGTGAATAAAATTAATGCTCCAATAGTGGTTAGTGGAGCCCAAATCCCTGAGAGAAGGGGGAAGCCTTGGTCAAAAGAATGACTTCATGGAAAAATGAAATGTTTTTGATGCAGTCTACTTCCTGACCATACACAGTTCACTGAAGTAGCTATATGACCCTGACATATATCTCTAAGAAAAGACATTGCCTTTTACAAAGCCAAAGAAAAAAGCAAACATTTCACTGAAAATATTTCCTTCAGTGTTATGCATCAGTGGGCTGTAAACTCATAAAGACAAGTCAATGAATAATAGTGGGTCTCAGATTCCAGACTTCCTCCCTGAAAGCCAAAGTTTATCAGCCTTTTGTCCAAAATAAACTACAGACTAAGGTCTCCTAAAGCTCAGCCGTGCACAGTTTAATCCTACAGCAAGTTTAAAGCCCAGCGTAACCAGACAAGGCAGCAATACACGTGCAATAACCATCAGTGACTAAGCAGAAGTTCCTCTGCCCTGTTCCCACATACAGGAGTGGGGTGGGGAACAGTTTGATCCTGTTTTACTTTAAATCTGAATGTTAACCTTTGCAAGCAGCCCTCTTTCAGCACCCAAACTGAATGCTAGGTCAGCAGAATTTGCACAGACTGTCACCAAGAAAGGCAACACTGCAGGGTAAACAGCTTCAGAAAATCCCTTTTTGATAAGCAGCATTCTTTGCCCTGCTCTAGTTGTGATGCTGCCTCTCAACAAGGCAAGTTTTGCTTCTTGTTCCTCCATGTCAAAGAAATCATACAAGGCAAACGGCTGCAACGATAAATCGAAACTACGAGGGACTGTTTTCATTTAAGAAATGCAACGTAATGAGCAGGATTATCAAATGTGATGCTTGGGATTATCAAGGACTAGATCTCCTGGCCCAGGAAGTCTCTTCTAGACCTGAGCTTCTAAATAAGGGCAAGCAATCCACATAAAATAAACATCCACTGCACTGGAACAGGGGTTTGGAGGCAGTGCTTGTTTAAAGGAAAGAGCAGTGCAAGTCATTGCATTTCTCAATCAAGCAGGTTCTGATATTCAGTAATGGAAAGGTGGTGTTATTTGCTGTACATGTGTGTCTTTTTAAGCTGCTAATGGCCAGCTGTGACAGCCTGACTCAGATTGTGTAGAAGGAACTGTCAGCACAAATCTTGGCATCTCGGATCCAGACAACTGCTTGCCACCAGGCGAGGGTTTGTACTTGTGCCAGAATGGATTTGAGAGACAAGCAAATAGGGCATTAATTCCGCCAAAGAAAAGCGAAAAGTGGGGAGAGTTGGGGATCTTACACTTCAGATGATGGCTTTCCTGTCAACAGCTCATCACTTAGCCCATGAGCTATGAAGGGCACAGACATCAGATCCCTCTTGCCCTAAGCTGGCCCTGTCTCGCAAAACCCTGGCAGGATTCGGAGACCACCCCTCCACACGAGATTGCTCGCTGAAATAAAAAGCCTGGCCATCTGTTCAGAGGCAAAGACATCCCTGTCAGCTGGTGCCTACAGCCTCAAACAGGCCCTTGTGTGGCAAAACCTCTCAGAGCCACTCACTCTTTGGGGAGAAGCTGGCGCTGCCCTGGGCTTACCGCGGGATTTTGGCGGCTTTGCCGAGGGCTGAGTCCAGCAGCTGCCCACCCGGTCTGCCACAGCCCCAGAGCAACACCCCGGCCCTGAGGGGAGCTGGGGCATGGAAAAGTTAAAAATAGCTAAAAATTCCTGGTTTGTATTGGCATAGCACACAAATAATGGGCAGTGAGGGTTGGTGGGCTGATTAACGGTTCCCCAAAATGATGGAAAATTCTTTGTGAAGCTCTATGGAGAAACACTGGGCCTTCCCTCCCCTTACAAACTCTGAATTCATGTCAACTCAAAGGCTTGGAAAGTCACCCTGAAATACAGGAATTTGCTTTTTGGGGTCTGCAAAACTCTAACCCAAAATTTCACAGTCTAACTCCATGTGCACTGTGCTGTAACCCCCAAAGGCTACAGAAGTTTCACCAAAATAAACTGCAGAAGAAATGAAGCTCATCTGTTTAAACCTACCAAAAAACCTCAGGCAAACAAGCAAACAAAACTTCTTTTGAATTAAACCAACTCCAGAAAAAAACTTGCAAAAATAATAGCATTTTCAGAGGAACGCGACGCTCACACAGCCAAGTTCACTCACTGCATGTTAAGCAAAAAAAAAAATCACCAGTTTACAGAACACATTCTGCCAAGTGCCATATTTTAATTCTACTGAAAGACAAAACAAACAATGGGGCTGCACTTTATTTGGGAACACACCAGGCTGGAGCCCCCCCGGCCACACGAAGCATCCCTCACTCATCCAGGCAAGAGCTGAGCAGCTCCTGGGCTGGCACCACACCCCCAGCTGATGGAACCCCCCCACCTTGGCAGGGAGGAGGATGAGAACAGATTAAGACAAGAGTAGAGCAGAGCAGTTTGATTCATGGGGCTCAGCCCAGGCCTTGGTTCCTGCTTTAGACCGATTGTTGAGGTGCCTTCATCACCTCAAGCCCGGTCCTGCCAGCATTGCTCATTAGCAACACTTCACTCTGCAAATATTTCAGATTTGGATTGACAGCACTGGTCCAGGAGAAGTGCCAACAGAGCTGAGCTCTTTGCAAGCATAAACCTCCATCCCCATTTGCTCGCATCGAGCCTCTTCACAGTGGATTATTTTTTTTCAATTCTAACTTTCCCTGCATTTGGCAGGACTGTGTACCATTAATGCTAACCACAGAGGATATATAGCATTAATACTCACTACTGGGGTCTGAAATTCATTTCCAAGATGAAAAAAAAAATGTGCAAAACACAGGAGTGTCAATAAAATCTACAACTCTCTCTCCAAACTTATGTGACTGCTGAACACCCACTCTTCTGCCACACAGGAGACAGTCATCAATTATCCTTATTGCTACCATTGAAGGTTTGGGGTTTTTTTTCATCAATCAACCAAAACACATTTTCTGACTCTCTTCCTGACTACTACCATTCCTGGTGTGAAGAGCATTTGTGCATGTGTTTCTCTGTGGAGCAGAGAAACACAATCCAGCTCCATGAAAGTCAGCTCAGGTCCAGGAAAAAAACTTGCACGGGTATTAAACCAGAGAATTCCATGCATCACCTTTACTCCACAGAGACATGGCTGGAGTGTAAGGAAGGGAACTCTGGGGGAAAACCAGTTAATTTTAGATTATATTTAGGTGTCCTACCATGCTGCTCAGGGCAGGCTGCAAAAACTGCTGAGGGACTGAAGTTGCTGAGCAGTTGATGCGTGCCATCCATGCTCTACAAACCCCTGAGCAACTGCAAGGTCCAGCGTAGAAATACATCCTCTGCTTAAATACAAACCCCTGGGCTGAATCAGACCCCAAACTAATGTGAACTTCTGCTTGCCATGCAAAAGCCGTAAAAAATGTGCTATTGGCTGTTGGGAATGTTCTCTCCTTTTCTCACAATTCAATAGAAATTCCTTTTTTGGACATGAAGTTGTGGGTTTTTTTCTAACAAAACTGCTGCATTTCCAAAAAGATGTTGGTGTCAATAGGACTGTGTTCTCACCCTCTGATAGGGAGAAACTCTACCCAAGCCTGGTTCCTACTGTTACTTCCAGCTCCTGAAACCAGCTCAAGAGTCCTCACTCCTGCCCCATCCATGCTCTGATTCCCCTTGTTCCACTGATGGATCTGGTGAGCACAAGACCAGCTGGAGGTCACTCCACTTGTTTAAAATACTCCCTGCCACTCCCTGCTGGCCTCATTTTCCATCACACACCAAACCCTTTGGGTTTGTGCAACACCTCCCCAGCAGCGTCCTGCTCTTTGCCACCACCACAGGGATTTAAATTAAACCCATGGCAGAAATGGAAGTAATGAAGATGTAAGAGGATTTTGCCTTCCTGCTTTTCTTGCCACTACAAATTAATACTCATGTTTATTAAAAATAACTGAAGAGTTAAATTAAAGAAAGCAAGCTCTGACATGATCTACGTTGGCTCTTCTGTCGCTCCCCTGAAGGAAATTTAAAGGAACTCAAACACGAAGGCTTAGCAGTAGGATTTTCTTGCCATTGCCACAATAAATATGTCTGTGGAAGGAGAAAAAAATAGTTGGAAAGAAGACCTGCTGCATTCCTGATGCTGAAGAAAAGCTTGTTTGTTCCTGATACATTGGAGAAGTTGTTCAAGAACAGTTCCTCCATGTGAAAATACGACAGCTGTCATGGTGCCAAGGTCAGCCAGACCAGTGGCTATCCAGAGTGAGTGCTGGTTATACAGCTCAGACCTGGCTAGGGCAAACAAAACTGACAGAACACACCTTTTCTGTGCTGTAAACACATTTGATAGAAAAAGGGCAACTTCAGACTGCTGGATGAAACACAGCAGCAAGTATATGTGGGTTTGTAAAATTAGTAAAACCAAAATACACAGGGCCAGGGCAATAATTAGCAACTTTCCATCAGATAAAAGGATTGCATGCCCATTCTGTACGGCACACCAATTCAGCAGAGTACTAAATATGTGCATAAATTTAAATACACAAGCAGTACTGGTGGAGACAAAGGTACCACTCACATACTTGAGCACGTTCAGCTCTGCTGTCAAACTGCTGATGCTACAAAAACAGTGTCTTAAACAGCCTCTGATGGGTGTTTTAGCTCTGGTGAAAACTTGGCATGTCCAGAGGAACCAAAGCCAGTACAGAGTCGAGCTCAGAGGTCACCAAGGCTGACAGTGCTTTGTTTGCTTCTGCAGGGTTTTCGCTGCAAGTTTCACACACTTCTCTCTTTGTCAATCTATAACTTCTCCTGCAACTCTTGGTAACTTCATCTACTCAGTAATCTGTCACTAAAATAAAAATATAGGGAAAATGCTATTTTATTTGGAAAAGTAAATAATCAAAAGGTAGAGAGAGTAGGTTTAGATTAGGTACTAGCAAAACTTCTCCCCTGTGAGGGTAGGGAGGCCCTGGCACAGGCTGCCCAGAGCAGCTGTGGCTGCCTCTGGATCCCTGGCAGTGCCCAAGGCCAGGCTGGACAGGGCTTGGAGCAGTCTGGGACAGTGAAGGTGCCCCTGCCCATGTCAGGGGATTGGGTTGAGATGAGCTTTAAGATCCCCTCCAACCCAACCATTCCTTGATGCTATCATTCCATGATCTATGAAATGCCCCTTTAGAAACTTCAGAAGGACAAAGTTAATCCTTTTCTCTTTTCAAGTTGACTCTTCCTATCTAAACTCCTATTATAAAATGGCAAAATTCAAACTTAGGCTAAAATAAAGCTTGTTTTTATTCTTGAAGAATAATTTCTTTAATTTTCCAACAATTTAAAACTTCACTTGAAGATTGCTTTTTTTTTTTTTTCCTTGCAGGCCTTTTCACATAAAGCTCCCTGATCATGTCAAGTACCTTATTCACAAAAGAATAATTGAGACTTACACTGATATTTACCAACATGAGGCTTAGCATGGAAATCAAATATAGGCATGGAGAAAAGCTCCTATTACCCACATGTTCACAGCTGGATTTTACTTACCTCTTTAGTCAATAAACAGCAGTAGCTACCTTTTGTGGCGTTTTTACAACGGGAAATTTATTCTGCAGAAGAGAAATTAAACACCAGATACAGCCATCTAACTCTCTTCTAAACATAACCTCTTGAGTTATCAAACATCCTAATTATGAAAAAAAAAAATCCCAACTCTGTTCTCTCTGTATTCAATGCTCTTACTGATTTAAAATGGAAGCAAATCAGACATGAATTTTGCATTTATGGGATACTAAGAAATTTACTGGTTTAAAAAACAAACAAATACCAAAAATAAGGCAAGGAAAATTATTTACTAGACAATATATATCTTCCTCTTGAACTGCAGAAAAGGTCCAAGAAAAACAATTTGATGCAGAGAATGAACCTCACGCAGTCAGAGCCTGTCAGCTGAAATTTTTCAGACAGTGCCATAATAATAGAAATAATAATAATAATAGAAATAATAATAATAATAATTTTTGTTTGTTTGTTTGTTTTTTGTTTTGTGAAGTTGTTGTTGCTGCTGGACTCCAGCACTGCCAGGGTTTGCTGTTATCAATACAGTAAATATTCAGCTCAGCGCAGCAAACAGCTGAGGAGGCACCCATATAATCACCAAATCTGAAGGCAGGACCACCCAAACCAGCCTTAAATTACTCATTGCTCACTTCAGCAAGTGCTCCCAGTCACTTTTCCTCAGGTCTGTGCATTCTGCACAGCGAAGCACAGCATATCAATTTTTCATCTTGCATCTTCTGGACTCCTCTAGCTCCCTGATACTGAGTTATAATGCATCACAGAAATTTAGAGTAGTTTGGGAAAGTGTTTGGCATTTTCTCCAGTGAGTGAGTTAAAATCCCAGAGAGACTGTTTTGGTTTCTTTGCCCAGACTTTTAATAAGAAAAGAAAGAGGTAACACCACTGAAAAACACATCACAAAACAGAATTAAGATTAGTCCAGAGGCAGGTCTGAATGCTCAGTTTTTTGTGATTTAATTTTGCCCCCAGGCCTGATGTTTTAATATTTTTTTTCCTTTAAAGTAGAGAAAATCTGAATTTTCTTATATCTCCTTACTTGTGCCCTGCTCCAGTATCTAAAATTTTTATTACATTTGAACTGCAGCTACCTTTCCATCACAAACAAAAAAAAAGTTGGAAGGAGTTTATGCCATCTGTGTACAGGGGAAACACAGGGTATTTGGTTGATGACAACCATTGTGAATAGCAAAATATTAACAATTAAAGTTAATTAATTTGCTTCTGTTTAACCACTTTTCCCTTCAGTGTCTCTCCATTTTGGTCCCATTTCACCCCTCAAACACTAGGGCATAAAAGTGAGTTAACTATTTTTAATTTTTACTGAAGACATCAGACTTCAGTCACTGGAAAAAACGACAAACCAGCCCTGTGGTCTGTCATAGTTCACACAATGCCAGTGAATTAGCAGCCCTGCCAGAGCCATACTTCAGCAGAAAGAGCCTCTGTTCAGTGTAAGTGCTGACAGATAACAGCAGTGCTGTTATTGCAATATGATATCAGCATTTGCCTCCCTGCCTTCTCAAGGTAAACTCCTGTAACTTTAGCATGGGCACCAAAAAGCAGCAGAGGTATCAGAGTCAGGGGATGTTGGAGAGCAGGGCTAATCCAGCCCTCTGAAGCTGCTTTTCTCACAGCAAACATGGGGCCCTAAAATGTTTCCATTTGGGGTGTTTGTGACATACTTCTTTCACCAGCTTAATGAGAAAGTTATAAAGATTCACGTGGTAATTATTTCATGTGTGGGGAACACATTCCCCACCTTTCCCTGGACCAGGCATATGTAAATCCCCTGCATGTAAAATTGTGTGCAATCTGCCTGCATATACAATAATCAACGATTCCTCAAAAAACCTGACCCCAAGAATATCTTTAAGTAACATTGACACACTGGTGCCATCACCCAAACCTGCAAATTAAAAACTATAAAGATCTGGGAACCCAGTCAGTCACTGACAAAGGACAATCTGACAGAGATGCTGCTGGGAGATGTGATTGTACACTTTTATCGTTCTCGTGAATAAAGAAAAAAAAACCCCAACAATTAAAAGAAATCTTTTAAATTAACTAGTAGAAGTGAGTCTAGAATTAGGGGTCCAGAAAAAAATATACATACAAATGTACATTAGTATTTACACAAGACAAGATCAAGTGCAAAAATGTTGTGGAAGAAAGTCAAGTGCTGCCTTCAGCTCCTGCCCACAAGCTGGACATTCCATCCAGGGGTTCCCATTGTTTCGTGATATTTAAGAGAATAAAGCCCTCGTTTCCTTTGCAGCAGGGAGCTCTGGCAGTGAGCACAGGATCCGGAGTGTAGGGGCTATTTTGAGAGCTGGAAGGAAGCAAGAGGCTGCTCTGTGCAAAGGCGGAGGCACTTTGAGCTGTGTGTGCAGTGGTTCAACAAGAGAAGACATGCCAGGGGTACCTGAAGGGGATCATGAACTGCCCCAAAGTATAAAATTCTGCAGAATTGTGTGTGTATGTGGGCAAGCAACCCAAACACTGTAAAATTCATTGGGATTTACCACAAATGGGAAAAACTGAAAGAGGAAGGGGAAAAGAGATTCTGATGTGCTGCTGAAGAGGATCACCCTATAGGTACTGCTGGAGATGTCATCAATAAATATTGCATATGTCTGCTACCTTTAACACGACATTGAAAGAGCTTAATTAACCTCAGAAATAATGGCCTCTGCAGCAAGCAAGTAGAAACCAATCATATCTGCTTATATCACAAATTTTGGATTAAGTGCTTCAGAGCTTTTCTTAAAGCAATGAGCCTTGAACATGTAGAAAAAAGACTTTTGCTGATGTCCTCTTCTGTGTCAGAGAGATGTGGGAAAGGCATTGTAGGCTGTAGCTGCAAAGTTATCTCTTGTACCAGTTGGGAAAGGTGATCCAGCTAACAATAATATTTTCTCCTGTCCTTGAAGCCCACCATCCAGTGAGGTTAAAAAACCCCAAAACTGGAGTGGAATTCAGATCAGGATGCTGCTGAAAAGTTAGAACCAGAGCAAAGCAAAGACATTTATAAAATAAATCATGCTCATGGTACTTTGTTGGTGGGAACTATGAAAAACAGCACATTTAGAGGGAGTTCAACGGTCCAAAAGCAGTGTAAGGGCAGAGGCACAGCATTAAATACCTGACAGAGGGGAACAGGGAACACCTACAGACAACTCCTATGGTGTTAAAACACAGACAAGGCTTGGGATTTCCCCTGTATTTATGGATGTCTGGCTGTGTCCCAGATGCCCTTCTGTGGGAAAGCAGGGATGAGACCTGTGATTAGTCAGATTTACACCCACAAAACACAGAGCATGAGGGTCTACACAGTACTAGATAAATACTTCAGAATTATGATTTTTCTGTGCTGCTGCAGAGGACAGCATCAGCAACGGAAACTTTACAATGAGCCGTTAAGAAACCTTGCTAAGCAGCCAGGGCAGAAAGATAAAAGTTGTTGTTCATCTACATCTTACCAATGAAAACCACAATTCGATGGACTTGAAAGTACTTGCAACAGAACAATTCTTAACAACTTTAACTCTATTTTATGTTCTATTGTACTTCTTTTGAGAGCAATTGTGCTGGACATCAGGATTAATTTTTTCACTGCAAGGGTGGCGAACGTTTGGAAAAGGCTGCCCAGGGAGGTGGTTAAGTTCCCACCCCTGGAGCTGTCCAAGGAATGACTGGACACGACATCCAGTGGTTGAATTGAAACCGTGGTAGTCAGTCAAAGGTTGGACTTAATGATCTTGGAGGTCTTTTCCAACTTTAATGTTTCTATGATTCTAAGTTTTACATCTCTGCCTAATCTCCAAATAAAAAATTAAGAGCAAATTTGAAGAAATACTGTGCAGTGCCAATGACAAACTCATCAGCAGACACATGTTAGACAACATGCTAAAATACCCTCACATCAACTTGTCAACAATTACCACCAGCTAACAGACAACCCTGACAATATAATGCTCAGGGCTTGACTGAAAATACAGTTAAATGTACACTATCACATACAAATTGCATGTGACTTTGAGTCTATTCAATAAAATAATATTACTCCAAGTTGGGAAGTATGCATCATTCTGATTACGACTGAATGACAAAGTTTCTCTCTGCTGAGATTTCTTCCACTGTGCAGAACAACTGCAACAAGCAAAAAATGACTGCACTGCTCCTGCAGGGAAGCCTCTCTGCCAGCCTGGAGCTGCAGCATCCCCTGTCTACAGCCAGCTTTACCCTTGGCATCTTCTGAGTCCTCCACCAACTCTTCACACAAAGTCCTTGGACATAAAGAGGCAGGTTTGGCTCACTGTGCTTAAGAGAGCGTGAAGATCCCTTCATCTTAAAGATTCCTGACTCTCAGTAGAAGCAGCTACCTGGAACTTGCAAGGACGTTGAGGAGAACACTTTCATCCTTGCAGAAAGCGTCTTGGGACTTGTTAAGACTACAGGTGGTCAGACACTTGACTTTGTGTCTCTCCTGAAAGACGGCACCTCCAGCAAGGCGGCACTCCCTGGTGTGACACCTCTTCAGCAGCATCTGAAAGGAAAGCCAACCTCCCACTGAGCCACCAAACTGCTTCCCACACTAGCGAGGCTTTTCCTTAGAGGACTCTTCTTTGAAAATAAAAAATTGTCAGCCTAGTGATGCAGTGCCAATAACTCCAAGCGCTGTTGCTTTTGTATATCCTGAAGGTTGCTTTTAAAAAATGGGTTTCATTATGTAACGGGTTACAGCAAAGTGATGTCTCACAAGTTTTAAATTGAGATTTTTTAATTTTTTTTTCTTTTTTTGAACCTGCACATGGTTTTCTTGATCTCCATCCAGTCATTTAGAAGGCACGTTCTAATGTTCACCGACATGTCACTTTGAAAGCAAGAGACAGATACATTCTGTATTCCTTGGTAATAGTTTTAGGTTCTTTTTTAAAGTTCACTTCCAAAGATCACAAAATAATGGGGCGGGGGGGAAAAGAGGGTTTTTGTTCTTTTTTCAAGGGAATCTTTCTATCAAATTGTAGGCAATAATGCATTTGAGACACAGAAACCAAGAATGGAACTGGAGCTGGCAGAACAGCCACAGAACATCACCTTGCCTTCATCCCAAAGAGATTATGCTTTCAAGGTGTCCAGGCAGAAAATTTTCTGGAATTTTAAATATGTTAATAGCTCAAAGTACTGGCGACTCTAAGCCAAAACCCCAAATTGGAAAGTTCCTGAGCCCCGAGCAACATTCAGTCTGCAGCAGTGAAAGAGTGAAACAAATTCAGATGTGAACACGCACACCTTTTGTGAAGCTCTCACCTGAGGTTGGCATCTGACCAGAAATAACCAGCTCAGATCCCATCTTGGAGACCCGAGCTCAGGACCAAGAAGTCTTCAGAATAAACTGAAAATATCTTCCTGAAGTGCAAGGGAGGCTGGTTTCTCTCTTGTTGCACTGTCTGTTCCCAAACTCTCTTCCACCCATTACCTCTTAAAGGACATTGGCAAATGGCACCCCTCAGGCTGTATAAATCTCTGCAGAAGGAACAGCATAATTTTTCTCCCATCACGAACCTTCCACTCTAATATTTGACAGCCTAGATCAGGTGCTGTCCAAACATTTATTAAAACATTTTAAATGATGAATATATCCAATTATTACTATTAATGCAGCTAATACTGACTAATGAGGGGGAAACACACTAGCTTGTGTCCCGCAATTCATTACCCCTGCCTTGTCAACAATTCAAAGCCCAAAACCTAATCATCCATACCGGGCCCTGTTATATTTCACACGTCACATTTAATAAGTCACTCAGTGCCTATAAATTAATGTAACATGTCGGCGTTTATGAGCGCGGCTTTGTCGCTGTTAACAAATGATGTGCTGGCCTGGTCTGCTGCAGCTCAGCAGTGACGAATGATGGAGGATGATTTCTCTCCAAACTATAAACTGCACACTGGGGACCACAGCCACACGTGGGCATGTGTGTGCACACCCAGGCTGGGCATGGGAATGGCATAGAATATACAGAATTTGGTACCTGTTACAGGTGTATTTCGTACATTTTAATGTATTCAATATTTTTCAGTCCAGTCATTAAATTTTATCAGCACACATCATAACTAGTCAGACACTTATAGAGATGAACACAAGTTGCCACACAGTATTATAGGGATGTATAAACAGCTCTTCAGCAAGTTTATCAAAAACACATCTCCTGAGTGTATCACGTTACAATTTCACTCGCACCACTTTAGGCCAACCAAGTTTATAGATGCTATCATTTATAACAACACAACACACAGGTGGGGCCAGATCTTGGGTTTGATTTACAGTTAGTCTGAACACCTGTAATATTTCCATTCTTAGTGTTTCCACAGCCAATCACAGCTTGAAACAGAAATGAAACACCACAGAGTTGTATTGCAGAATGTGATGCTAAACTGCAGATGCCTGGCACAGCACCAATACTTCCTTTACTACTTCTTGAGCAAAACTGATTTTTTTAAGCAATATGAATAAAGCATAACTTAAAGTAACAGTATATTAAAAATGTACATGTGATATACATGTACATTTTAAAACCCTTCTTCCAATTTTCCTGAAAAGACTGTAAGCACTGGAAAGCAACAGGGAAAATGTTGGCATCTTTTGGTTACTTTGGTTACAGCTGTGGCAGGTTCAGGATTGAGGAAAAACATCTGGATCTACATACAACTGCATTAAGTACTATGTGCAGTAATAAAACTGCATGTTGCAAATGCACACTGTGGCCAGGAGGGAAGTTGCCACTGGAACCAGATTTTATGGAGCTCAAGAGGTTTGTCAGAAGCAGCAGAAGACAGATAAGGAAAGGACCCGTGACAGTTGAGCTCCTCACCCCTGGAAAAGCTGACTCTTACCAAAGCACAAACCAGGACCCCTGTTTTGGTTATATAACAAAGCTTTCCTGACAGTAAGGCCAGTTTTGCCCATATGGTCTCTTTTACAGTGTTGTATTCCATTACAGCAACAGATTCCTTATGGAACAGAGCATCCTGGAATACACACAATAATGCACTGGGGATGAGCTCACAGTCAGCCTGGGAGAGACAGATTTGACTGAATTCTCTAGATGCTTTTATTGCCTCTGTTGGGAAATGACAGTCTGTAAAAAAGGAAGATTTGTGGGAAAGGATCATGTCTGAAGGTCTGCCATTACAAAAAACATTCTTAGAGGAAAACCTCTAGTGTGACAAAACATCGTCTTGAGAAAGTTCATAACTGAAAGCTCTTCACTTAATCTCGGCAGCCATGACTCAATGCTTCCATGCCCTACTGAAGCAGAATTGTGAAGAGCAGTGCAGCAGAAAGTCACACAAATTTTCCAAAATCAGTCCACCCTGGAAGGGCCATCCCATGGTTACAGTACTAGAGCAGGACACAGAAGACCTACATTCCTTTGGACGCTTGCTACACTTTGGAAGCTGCTGAGTTGCTTTCAGGCTGCTAAAGTTGCAATTAAGCCCTCTTAAAAGTCCTCCTGCACATTTTATTGCATCCTCAGAAGTCAAAACACCTTTAAAAATCTACCTTTAAATCTCTCTGTCTTCTTTTCCCATCTTTAAAATAGGGATCATGACACTTCTCTAGCACACAGGTACCATAAAGACAAAGACACTTTCTAAAAGGTGTCACACACATCTAGGATTCTCTCATGTATTGTTGGCTTAAAAAAAAACTTAGATACTTTTAAAGACTTCTGATATATAAAGGGGAAACGATGTAGGATTTCATAGACTTTAAATGTCTCTAAGAAAATTATTCTGTATAAGCTGGATCACTGAAAGAACTACACTTACCAATTTGTTTTTCTAGGTCGTGTATGGGATTTTTTTGGCACTTCATAGCTTTAGAGCAATAGAGATGGTAAAATTCTGTTGAAAGGCTTGAGCATCACTGCTCCTGCACTCTACACACTACTTCTTGTTGAAGGAAATTATTTGGGAGTACAGTCTGAGATCAGCCACAACAGCAAGACCAGTTCACCACTTAAGGCTCAGTGGTGCCTCAATGTCCCCACAGCCCATCATTTGCAAGATGCTAGAGGTCATGAAGACCCTAAAAACCCAGGGCAACACATTTTTCACTGCAGAAAATTTATTTAGTAATTGCCGAATAAAACATGTCATTTTCTCTAAAAGCAATATTGTATTTCTAGCACCCAACATAAAAATTATATGGTGCAAACCCATCCTCCAAGTAAATCTCTGACACCACCTATGCAAGCAGAAGCTGGGACCACTATTCCTGACCAAAACCAAATTATTAGAGCAGTGAAGCCCAAATAAACAGCATCACCATAATCAATCATGTCAGCTGTACAGCACGCCCAGCACCTGGGTTCTTTTAATCCCATTCTCCTCCCTGTCATTCATTTACCATCTTTACTTCTTTTAGTCAAAAAATTTGTGGGGCAGCACAATATGATTTGTATATAAATCTGACCTACCAGAGGTCTCCAGGTCTACCACAAAACATATGACAGATAAGAAGAAGCTTCATAACCTTTGGGTTTTTTTTTTTTCCTTACATTCCTTAAGCTTTAAATGGGCAGGGCAGGAAAAGCAAAAAGTAAGCTGAGTGTCGACATGAAATCTTGGTACTGTCTGCATGCCACAGCATACACACTTAGCTCTAAAAACTTTTAAAACTCAATAAGATAAGTGGAGATTGCAAAGAAGTCACCACACAGGCACTGCTGGAGAAAGCATTAAAAAACATGTGAAGTAGAACTACCCTGTTGCAAGGGATTCATGGAAACTCTGAAATCTTGAAAAGGAGAGAAATCTGCATGACAATAACATTGTTTCCTTCTCTGAGGGACCCTTAGGGCTCACAAAATCATACAGAAAAGAACACAGCTCTTTTCAATTCAGCCCATTGTACAGAACGGTGAATGTCACAAGTTTTATTTTATAATGATTTAACATAAAGAAAAATAAGGGCTCAGGCAGAGACATATTTTCCTCAAGAATTTATTGTTCACCAAAATGGTTTGTTTTGCTGAAACATTTATTTTTGCTCTATTTTTTTCTAGCTTCATTCTAGAGCTGCCTTTGCCCACATTTTGCCTTGAGAGAGGTTAAATTTCCATTGTCATCTCTTCTGTCCCCTGCAGCCCCTAGAGCTCCCCTGAGCAGGTGATGCTGCACCTGAATCACTGCTAAGCCACCAACCACCTCTGCCTTCTTGCACCTTCTGTATCCTCCCTCCCAAAACATCAGGGATCCCTCTGGAGACAAGGGAGCACAGCATCACCAATACCAGCCCCAATCCTCTGGCACCAGAGGCAGAATCGAGCCTGAATTCCAGGCTGAGGATCCCTTTGATCCCTGCTGGGCGCACAGTGGTGGCCCAAGAGGACAGGAGCGTCCCCAGCCTGTCAGCTGGAGCAGAGATCAGGAACTGCCTCCCTGGGGGAAACAGAAACCCAGCTGGAAGAACATCCTTCCACATTCCTGTGTGAGCAACGGGGATGAGCTGCACTGAAATGAAGGGCTTGAGCCAGCTCTCCTTCCCAGCCAGCAGCAGCTCCAGAGAGACCCTGGCTGGGTTGCTCTGTGTGATCCTGGGATATTCCAGTGCCACCCCACAGCTCAGCAGCCATCCCTTCCCCTGTGTTCACACTGCACCTCCCAGCAAGGACACAATTTGTCCTCTTTATGTTCTTAGTCCCCACTGTCATTAAGCCAGGTAAGGAAATGCCAATATTCTCCTTTCAGAGGGGAGGAAAATAAGTGACTTCACAAAAACATGCAAGAGTTTTTTCGTAAAAGAAGAGAAAGTATTCCAGTGCATGGCTCTGCTAGTGACTGAATTTCTACTCCATGAATTATTTCTTTTAATTAGAAAAGCAGAACAATTTTAAAAATTAAAATAAATCCTAACTCAGTTGCATTTTCCACCAAAATTAACACTTGGTTCAGAAAGCAAATAAGCCCAAAACTAAGCAGGCAAAGAAAACTCTAAGTGCATTGTATGTTCAAGCTAAACTGATTCAATTCCACATATTCAGTAAAAAAATAAAGTCAAAAGTAGGTCAGAAAAGCTGACAGAATTAATCACAGAAGAGATGAATAGGAAATTTGATGGAAATAAGATCACTTTTCATGATGAATTCACTGTCAGCACTTAATTGACTACAACAAACTTGAAAATACACTTGGTGAATGTCTGCATTAGCTGGACTTGTGAATGTTTGTAGCAGTTAAGATACACAAACTGATCAATAGTGTAAAACAAAGGAGCTCAGGTATGCATGTGTACTCATACATCACTTCAATAAATTACCCTGGGTGCTAACACCGGGGGAAGGAAGGGGGGTGGATTTAGAACAATCATTTTGGGATCAAGAGCTAAATCATTTCAACCACATCTTGATTTCTGCAAAACTCGGCAGGAATTATGAGGCTTAACAGCATCTCAACAATTAGCATATTATAAATACAAAAATGATATATTAAAGTGAGAGGAGAAAAAGGCCAGCATTTTACACCTACAGTAATATAATTCCACTACTTAATGCAAAGTAACAGGCATTAGAGTGTTTGGGATCCTCTTGTATAGTGTTATCTGTTCTATCAGTAAATGAGACTATGTGAACAGTACAACCTATAAATAATTCAAGGCCTGAGATGGCAATTATAGAACCATGCACAACCAGCATGAATATTTTATGAAGGCTAAAACAGCCCTCAGAATGAATCATGGATAGATGAACACACACACATACACACACATTCAGCTGTTGGCCAAGTATTGCTTCCAGACATGGCTTATATCTGATCCTCAGTACATCTAAAAAGAAAATTCCTGAACCCAAAAGTCAGAAGTTACATCTGTATTTTTAGATATTAAGAGATATTAAAAAAATAAATAAAGAGACTGCAGAAGAAAAAAAAATGCTATATTGCTGAAAGAAAATGTTTGTTTCCTTTCAAAGATTCTGGTAGGAATTCTAAACAACTTTTTCCTGTGCACAAAACGTGGCTGCCAAAAGCCAACCACGATGTACAAACCAAGGGTCCACAAGGGCTGTGCAGCACCTTGGTCTGCAAAATCTGCCCCTAGAGAAGGACTTGGAGATATTTTCCAGTAGAGATATACTGGTGTAACTCCCCATATGGGCACTATTATTGCAGCACAAGAGCATTCACAGGGGAGTTAGAGCAGTATAACTACTCCAGCATAATTATACAGGTATAATTATGCCTGTAAATTTCCCTGTGTTAGCAAGCCCAGAGAAAACCTCCCTGTAAGGAGCAGGGCCCTGCTGCATCCTGCCCCAGCACACAGCCAGGGGGCCTGCAGACAAACACATCTGGGAGAAGAGATCCCCAAACCCTGCTCCCAAGCCAGGGCACTCAGTGGCACATGAGTAAATTAATAACACCCTAGGAGAAAAATAATAAAATAATCTTTTACATGTCTATCAGGTACACAGTCACATGCATGTGCACCCCTATTTTAGATATATTTACACTGTATATAAATATAGCATACATAAATACACATACTTTTATTTATATGAATTTACATTTTAGAACATGTGTTATAAACACTGTCTGATTAGTCCACAGATCACCTCCTGGAAATGAGGATGTATAATTTCTCCCATTCTCCCACTGGTAGAACTGGAATACAAAGTTAAAACACCACCATCTATTAAAAGAAACTGGGCTGGAACCTGAGTGACCATCAGATAGTTCTTCTATGCCAAATATAAACATATCTTTGATAGCTTGAAGATTTCTCACGTACAAATATAAATGATGAGACTGGTTTTGGGTGCGTGGCAGTCTACATGCATGCATGAGAAATAAAGATTTAGACTGAACACAGAAAAATTATAGAAGTACAGAAGCAGTTCAGACATTTCTTAGTAATCTTAATACATGTTGGGGAGTTTTTTTTTTTTATTTTTTAAGCTCTTATTGGGTCTTTCATTTGCATCTAAAAAAGGCTCTTTTAAGGCTACAATTTAAAGCAATGCCTTGCAGACAGGCTGCCGGGTGCTGCAGCAAGGATGTGCCCATGAATGGGGTCACAGTGTCACAGACAGCACGGGGAGCACGAACCCACCCACCTCAGGCCCTTTCCTGCACGACCCCTATAATTTTGTGGGTTTGGCAAACACAAGGGGCAATTGTGTCAGCCAGGGTCAGGCTGCCATTGTGGGGGGTTTGTGGGCAGGATCAGTATCTGAGGGAGAGGGGTTGTGTCACGCTGGGTCAGGAGTCTGCAATTGTGGGTGCCAATTTGGCAGCTCCGAGGTGGGTTGCAGTTGTTTTCCAGGGAGGGAAGGGATGACCATGCTGGCAGCTCAGGAAGATTCAGGGAGAAATGAAGCTGTTTCTAGAAGGTTTTGCAGTGAGAAGAAAGTGAATTTAGTTGATGGAAATGGGGAGATGGCAGAGAGACAAAGCATCCAGGAGCAGGAATGGTTTAGGATATGTGTAGGGGAAAATGCAGCTCAAGGGGATTGGTGCCTTCAATGTTTACCACCATGAGTTCAATATTTTTCTCAGCCAAAAAGGTGTATTTTCTCCAGCAGAAGACAACACGTGAAAGACAACACACCCCTCAGGACATACACCCATGAGAAACTGGTGTATCAAGGAGGCGTTTGGCAAGCAGATTTTACACCCTAATTCTGTTTTGTTTGCAACCAGATCCTAACTCAGCCTTTTTTTCTCCCACCTGCCCATATATTTGGAGATGCTGAATTGTGAGTTAAACTGTGACTCAAACGTGATCAAACTCCTGGTACATATGGACCCAGCAGGGCAGAATTGTGGTGCTTGGTTTTTCCCATTTAAAGGCAGCAAATTAAAAAAAAAACAAAAAACTATCATGAACAGAAACACATACCTTGAGACCACAGTCCAAAGGAAATACTCTGCTAATTGCAAGGGTGTATTAAAGTCATGAACTAAGTAAACTAATTTGCTCTTGGCATACTTTCTATACCTCCCAGGTTTCTGTTTAGAACCTCTGTTTGGACATTTCACAATCTAAATCTGGTGAAGTCTGAAAAAGGCCTTCAGAAGAAGGGAGAAAAAAAAAAAAAGGCCAGGCAATGGTGCAATAAGCAGCTTTTGAAACTTGATCTGGCTTTCTATTAATTTGCAATACAGATTTGATTTCTAACTCTCAAAAATCAGAATGGTTAATCTTTTATTTTCATTATTTTGACATTTCTGTTTACCTTTTAGAAATGCTATCAGAGGCACAATGTGGCATTGGAAAGCTAAATGCTAACACATGGAGTGCTCTATGACTGCAAAAATTTCTCTCATACTTTTGCAAATACCACAGCCAAAATCAACAGCACAAGTTTGATTTTCTTCATCATGAATTGACAGCTTATTTATCTCTAAGGAAGAACTTTCTAAACCCCTTAAGCTTCCAAACAACTGAGGAAGGATTCTGCTGACTGTTCAAAAATTTTTGTGCCTCATAAAATTATAAGCTACATTATTCAATTCCTCATGTGTTCTTTCAAAAAAAAAAAAAAAAAAAAAGAAAGAGGATGCATTATGAATTGCAACAGATTTCATGGGGAAAAAAAAAGTCAAAAGACTGATCTGCCAAAAAACTTTCTTATTAGGCCTTGTTTCATCTGATATTAAACCACAACATCCACACTGTGCATAAAGTTCAGCTAAAAAGTCTTCACTGTATCAGCTGATCTTAAGTACATATAGACCTTCAAACACTGGGTCAAGTCTCATTAAAGTCAAAGTTTAACACATGCTTCAGCATGTGCAGAACAAGGATGAATTTACATTAAATGCTCAATTGCTTTCTTGAATTACAGCCTTAACCACTTCATACTCCAGTGAAGGTGAACACGATCCTCCCCATCAGGCTGGGCAATGCCAGTGCAATGCTACAGCCCTGAGAGCACAGGCACTGCCAAACTGCCAGAAATGACTGCTGGCACAGTGACATGGTCCTCAAACACTGTCCTGGAGCCTTGGAGAACACAGCCCTGGCTGCAGCATCTCCCCCAAATGCTGCCTTCCAGCCAGCTGAGGACTTGTTTGCAGTAGAGACTTTAAATCAATACACAGCAATGAAAGAATCCAGCAATGCTAACAGATCAAGTATTCAAACGTGGAATCCAGGGAACATTTCTCCTGCCAGTAAAACGCCCAGTGTAACTCATTCACCCATGAAAAGAGCTGTGTCTGAAGTCATCTTTATTTACAATGTGTTTGTGCCATGTTTGTTTGGAAAGTGGAGGACGAGCTGGAGTAGGTGGCATCTCTCATAGCTTCCTTTCCACACATGCTGCATTCAGACTCCAAAGGGCTGAGCCTCACAAGGCAGTTACTGAGGAGCACACATTTATTTCCACCAAAAATACATAACGTGCTTGTTGTGAAAGTGGTCTGTTAGCCTGAGCTTGTAAATCAGGAATTCCAAATGCAAAATGTGGAGTTATTCTACTCTAAAACTGGTGTAACACAGAAATCAGACCCTGTGCCACTTTACCTCCACTGCCCAAAAGGCAAAGTGGCTATAAAAATTGCCATTTGACCAAGACTAGGCTACCAGGCCATGTTCTGAGTTTTGCTGAATGTCAAATGATTCAAAGTTTGGAATTTTGTCTGAATTAGAAGTCTGAAATGTTGATACTTATTTTCATCTGAAATCAAAATAGAAGAACAACACACTATGAAAAACTAGAAATCATACCTTGAATCACCTAATGTATGGCATGACAGAAATACTCAGTATGCTGAGAAGTCTCTAATTTCCTCAGACAGTCTGCTGGACACTGTGATATATACCACGGCCAAGTGAAACTTGATAACAGAAAAAAAACCCAGACTTCACATTTTCCTGTTTCAAATTCTCGGCCCACCCTATCCTTGGAGCTAATGGAGAAATCTCAGATAGCAGAAAGGAGCCCACAAGGAAAATACAAAACATCCATGAGCAGGAGGGGTCTCCAGCCATGTCATACGAAGTATCATATATAACATTTTTATCCACTTATTTTTCTAAAGTAAGAGATCCTTTCCCACCACAAACTGTGCATTAAAATATCACACCATAAAATTAAATATATTCTAAACCCATGTAAAGATGTATTTGTTAAAAAAAAAAGCTCTTATCACAAGCACTGCTTCATCCTGAAACTTGTATTTTTGTAAGCAATTACATCCAGAAGGGATGGCATGTTTCTAGGTTATTCTGCAGAGTGGCTGTCTCAAGAGAGATGAAAGAGCAAAGGTAGGTCTTTCCTGTATATCCCCATCAAGATAATAATGGATGTGATGGGAGAAAGCCTGAAGTGATGTCACTGGAGGCAGAGTGCACACAGTGCTACAGGGTTCCATAATGGAGCAGGAGAGACAAGCCATGAACACGAGAGAGGGAAAATCCTGATGAAACAACAGTGAAATGGAAATTCAGCTGGAATAGAAGCTTTTGTTAAACTGGATAAACGGTCCTCAGTAAGGGAACTGAATCATATGAAGGAGCAGGAAAAAAACCAATAGCATCTCAGTCTAGAAAAGAACTCCCTACAAGTGACTCCACCATTCAGAGGGTCCTAGACCCAAATTTCCCACTCTGGTGCCCATTAAAAATGCCATCCTGTAGGACCTTTCTAAGCTTCCATAATGCAGCACATGAGGCATTTTTTATAAGTCAGCAGAGGAACTCATTTTTGAGGTCTATCACAAAGAACAGGAAATGCATCTTGCAGCATAAATGGTCATCCAGCACAGAAAGGAGATTTTGTGTTAAAGTTCCACGTGCATACAAGTAAACCCAGCTCCCTGGGGTAAAGAGACATTACATAACACCCCACTATTTACTAAATGTAATTTCTGTTTTACTGAAATAAATGAAGACAGGTAACTACTGTAACCACAAAATCATAATAATGAACCGGCCAACAGATGGCAGCTGAACCAAATCACCTGATTTAAATAAGATCTGCATTCGCTTCAATCTGGCAAGTTTTGCAAACAGATTTAAGTCAACTGCCAGATAAAAATCAAGCAATTTCAGAGTCATGCTTGCTTGTAATGGATTATAACTTTATTATGAATTATGTCTCTGAACCTGCATGTTTAAAAGAACAAACATTACTACTGTGGCACTGAAGGGGGAAGGGGGAACAAATCACTCTATTTAATTTTGCTCACCAATGATATCATTAATACAATGAAAATAATGTGCTGTGCATGAATCTGGCTTCTGATGGCAGCACTTAGGTGAGAGACTGAGAAAACAAAAAGCAGAAACAGATTCCTCAGGCAGTCAGTGAATATGAATTAAAAAAAAAAAAAAAAACAGGAGAGCTTTCTGGCCTGAGGTTAGAGGCAGAGATTGGCATTATTTTACATTAGAAACAATTCACATTCAAAACTGTAATTGATAGCAGTGAAGTGTTAGGGAAAAGAGACTGTGGTGCTCAGGCAGGCTGACCTGCCAATCAAACTCAACCTTTCTTTGAATGAATAAAAGCTTCAGTGCCCTATTATGTGGATCTGGGCAGGCAGCACTAAAGTACCCTGTTTGTCAAGTTTATGTGCACTGCCCCAAGCTACCCAGACACCCATGCTCAATAATAACTTGAAATCATCAGTGATTTTTGATAGGGTTTCTTTTAAAACATTTAGTGTTAATTTTACTAAGTCCCTGGGACTTAAAGAAACAGGAGGGCAATATTTCCACTCTGCTTTGTACAAAGACTGACAGACAATTGTGCTGCTGCTCTAGTTAAGGTAGAGCGAGACTGTTGGCTGGGGTTTTTTTAAAACATCTGTGAAACCATGTAGTCTGAATGCTGCAGGCAACAGCTCCTTATCATTACAGGGAGGAAATGCTTGTCTTGATACTTTTTTTTTTTTTTTTTTTGCCTCTCCTCCAGGCAGGAGAGCTCTTGTAAATAGAACAATTGGCTTTTTGCTAACCATTTGATGGGAGGCTTTGGTTTTTCAGGATTCCTTTCCTCTCCCAGTTTCTGCCAATCCATTATGCTCCTCAGAGTACCAAATCCACTGCTGCTCACATCCTGATGCACTTATGAGCACTGGAGAAAACAGAATTATTTGCTGCAATCAAGTTGGTCTTTCTTTGGTGAAAGACCCCCTTTAGAGGTCTGTGATCTGCTGAGAGAGTCAATGAGAGTTCTGTGCTGAACTGGGCCAACACAGTTGATCAGTCACCTAAAATGCAAGGTGCAATTTCTCCTCCTTGTGTGGTGAACACCACCTTTGCTCATGCACGTCCTTAGGAAGCTGATCTTGCAGGAGATGGCAGAGAGGATGGGGGAAAGGTCTGTAAGCAGGGGATACTCAGGCCTAGGAGGATGTTTAAGGACCCTGCTGCCCAACTCCCTGTTCCTTTCCTTTCCTAATCCCCTCCTGCTATCAGAGCTTCTCTCTGAAATGGAAAGGGGGTGTGCAAGGTCTGTGTTTCAGTGCAATGAGGAGGGTTAGACCTCTGCAGGGTCAGGTGACAGGAATTTTGAGGACTGCTGTGACACCTCTGTTTGCTGAGGGAAGTGCCAGGAGCTCCTCTCTGAATATGAACAGTGACAAGTACTCTCTGGGCAGAGGATCTGCTGCTGCCTGCACAGCTCACTTCCCATTGTACTCAATTAACTTGCTTGTTCTCACAGCTTCTGCAGTTTCTTTTTACCTCCTAAACCTCCCCATGAGCAAGTACACAAAGCCAGTATATCCACGTGTCCACATTTGAAATGTCTTGTAAAGCTGCAACAAAAACTCCTGCTGGGAAATTAGTTCACTGTGCCCGATATTCTGGTTGATACATAAATATGATAAACTCCATTTAAATACAAATAAGAGCTCCTCCCAGAGCACAAGAACAAAACCAGTGTCACCACGAGAAAGTCACCCTCCAAAGACAGCTCAATCTCAGACCTGATTTAGCAAGCAAAGTTTCTGATTACACTCAGCCCCTGCTTTTCCAGTTCTCTTCACAAGTGATTGAGGGGAAAAGCTACTTTTGTAAGTGATAAATTAATGTTGCAGCAAACCCTTGGGGAAGTAGTCTGTGGCTAGAAAAAGCAGCAAGGAAATCTTTTTTTAACTGCTTACAAAACTATTAAAGGAGACACGGAGAAAAAAGTGAAATTAAAAAGAGGAGTTCACCCAATTTCTGCCTTTTAAATCACTGTCCCTCTTCCTTAGCCTATTGTCTCCTGGGCTTTAAATATCTTCTAAGCTCTTTTTTCAAAAGGGAAGCTCTGTGTTCCAGTGATCATACAAGTTGGTTGAAAATAGATTCATCAGGCTTCAAAGGATTATTGTTTGCAAAGAGACAGTACAAACATAACTATTTTGCAGTACAGCTATGACATTATTAACCTACTGTGCAAGGATTTTATTGCCAGATTGGTTCATTTATCAAAAATAAGGGAAATTCAAAGCACCATAAGGAAGGTAACATTTCAGCAGCTTGGCTTTCACTTAACGTCATTAATCTCTCTATTTACACAGGAGGCAAAAGTCTCCGTTTAGTGGTGTCTCAGTTCCACGTAAGAGCCCTGATTCAGTGTCTGAGCTCCAGTACATCAATACTGCACTTGGCAGAGAGGAAATATTAGTATTTCTGCTATGAAATCTCTTTTTTTTTCTTACTTGCAGGGTCCCTTCCTTAGCTAAGTGCTGGGAGGAAGATGACAGTTGCTGTATGTGAGAAGTGTCTATGTGCACAAATGCAGCTAGAACTGGAGAGAAGAAAAAGATACCCAAATACTGCAATATTTGTGTCATTAAAAGAATGAAAACTTTTAATATCTGAGAATTTGTGTCTTCATATCATGGCATCACAAGTAAAAGCAAAGAGTGTGCTGGGGGAGGAAACATCGAACAATGACTGGATTTTTTTTTTTTTTTGTAAAGAAACTGATGGCAAACATCTCAATAATTCATGAAGAAGCAATTGATTTTTTTGGCTGGAAGGACTGGCTCCTTTCGACTTGTCCTCTCCAGAGGAAAAGCTCATTAACACAGAGGTGTGGGGGGCAGGGGGTGGGTGCACATGGATGTTCTCCACACATGTACATGCCTGTGCACACACTATTTATGTGCATATTTTTATCTAACTTTTACACATCTCACACAAATCAGATAATATTTTTTTATCTCCACACAGACTACAGATACAAACACACCAATACAGTGAAAATAACCTTATGGATTTTCCTTATGGAATTCAGGCTTCCTTATTCCCAAAGACTTTCATGTAGACCCTAAATTATAGCCTTTTAATTGACCCACCTCCAAAGCATGCAGAGTGCTGAGATCCCAAGATGCACACAGTATTTTTGCAATATATTATGGGTCAAATTCATTTCAGGTACAACCCCTCTGCAGTGACTAGTTATATCTTTTGAGAATGTTAGCCCCCAGAGTATAGTGACAGCAATTACCCCTATTTTCCTGCAGGAAACATTACAATATATTTGAACACTACTGAAAGCCCAGGAAAATGTGCTTATAGTCATGGCTCCCTCAGAAGCCTAATAATGGAAATTATAATGTCTCCAGTTCAGCCTACTGGGTTTTGACCCCAATGGTCAAGACATCAGAGAAAGGCTTTTTCTTTTTTTTTTTTTTCCCTCTTAACCCTCTGGTTTTGTCATTGTTTTAAAGATTTTTTTCAAGAGCTTTCTCAAGCAGGAAATATAGCATGCAGCACCAGTACTTTGAGATTGGCTTTACTTAATCCCACACAGCCAAGGCACAGAGAAGTTGAACTAAAGCTGTGACTTATCCTCATGCCTGGACACTGCCAGTTCGTGCCCTTGCACATCACATACAGCAGATGTTGCAATAGGCTGGTAGAAAAGTGGAGAGATACAGAATATTTCCTAGCCTTAGGCTCCAAGGGTACTCTGCATGGTGTGCAGGGTGGAGGTGATCATTCTCAATGAAGAACATGCAAACCACCCCCTGCAATCTGAGTTTCAGCTGCAGCTGATATGGGGATGAGCTAGTCCTGGATCCATTAACTCCATGAAACCAAAGAATTTTCTCCTCTGCCACTCACCACTTCACAGGTCCCTCCCCAGCCTCCAATCTCCCTCCCTTGCTCCCTTTTTCCTCCTCTTCTCACTTCACCCTGGCACAAGCAGCCCCTTTGTGATGGGATCACTGCAGAGTGGGGTGGGCACAGAGTGACCCTGCATGTCCCTGCAGACAGGACTGTGCTGTGCCCACCCACCCCACAAAGGGCTGGCAGCAGCCCCCAGGACAGGAGCACTGGCCAGGGCTCCTCTCCTCCATTCCAGTGATGCCCCAGCTCCCAGCTCAGCCTCCAGCCACAATGAATCCACTTTTACTGGGATATATTCCCCATACTGGGGAGCTGGCACAGCTGTGCCATACAGAATATTCCACAAACCCAAGGGGAAGCTGTGGGTTATTTCTGCTCTCTCCCAAGCATGACTGTACCACAGCAAAGCAAAGGGAGCTCCACTATAATGTAAACCCTTCTGGGGTATATAATTGTCTAAATTATGTTTTTTTAAACAATATCAGGGAATAAGCAACACCACTGCCTTTGAAAGTTTGAAGTCTAGCAGCATCTTTAAAACTCAGAAGATGGGGAATTATTTTGGATTTTGCCGACTCTGAATTGCAAACCCAAATGATTAACCTCTCTGCTGGGCTCCCTGTTTCCAGGGGAAACAGCAGAAAGGACGATTTCTATGCTTAAATCTCTAAATCAGATTGCACAGAGTAGTGCTGGCAGGTGATAGCTGAGCAGAGGATACATCCTTTTGTCATCAAAACCTTACAAATTATTTATTTGATCAGGAAGGAAAGCTGCAAAAGGCATCATATATTGATAGTTACTATTTCAGGGCAGGCTGCCATCCTTTCCAGTTGCTGTGAGGATAAAGGAACAACTCTTAAAATACACTCAACTCTCCATACATTATATTTTTGGAGTGGATGAACATTGAACTTACAGCTCAGACCACAAAGCTACTACATCTCTCTGTAATGGATTTGTGCAGCATGTGATCCCATCAGCTCTGCCCCAGAAACCCTGGGCTTGTTTTTGGCTTTGCCACTGATCTTTTGTGTGAGTTTGGGCTAATCACTTTATCCTGTTGTGCCTCCCTGTTCTCCCTTCCCTGCTGCTGCCCATCTTTGGCTGCTTATGGACAGTGAGGATGTCTGAGAACAGGGATTGGTTTCTGCTGTGCACAGAAAATGTTATTTAGCATCTTGACTTTTGCTAAAGCTACTGCACAATTAAATAATAACAGCATGCCTACCCATATATCTGTTTGTGCATCACCATTCGATCCCAGCTGGCACACTGTGCATTTTGGGACCCATCTCCTCATGGGAACAGCTCTCTGACACTGAACAGTTTTTATGAGCTGACTTAGGAAGAGTAATTTGAGCCTGCCCTGGCTCCCCATTTGTCTCCAACACCACTCCAAAGTATTACTTCTAATCCTGACTAGCATTATTGAAATTCTCACAACAATGGCTCATTTACCTGTGATTTTTAGGAGGATTTTATCATGCTAGTTTTTAGTGGAGGTTGATTTCTTGTTTTTGTATGGCACTAGGAAAACCAGAAAATTCATAAACTGCAATGTCAACCCTTTATTCTCCATCATGCAAGACTCCAAAAGCAGAGAAACCAGTACTGCTGTATTTAAAAATCTCATTTCTTATCCAATCTCATTATTCTGGAGGGAAGTAGTGTTGGAGCACCTTGGGTTCTCACACCCCCAACCTGAGAGAAACAAAATCCCAAGGAGACAGAAGATATTTCAGATCTGGAACAAACTCATTCCAAAGGCAAATGGAAGTCTTCCAAAGTACAATACCAATAATGTCTTCCATAAAGGCGGACACTGAGCCAAGTATCTCTCTGACAGTGGCCAATACAAGCTGTGTGAAAGGAGAAAATGGGAACATGGAAAGTGTATCTGACTGCACTCTCCCAGCTTCCAGCAATGAAAGTTTCAGGGCTCTCCAAGCCCAGAGATTGTATCTGAGCCCTCATATTTAATAGGCTTTGTCAGCTCTATCCTCCTTGAACTTGTCTCTCTTTGAACTCATTTACAGTTCTGACCTCCACAACATCCTGTTGCAATGGGCTCCACAATTTAATTATGCATTGTGTGAAAAAGTACTTCCTTTGTTTGTGTTAAACCTGCTATCTGACCATTTAACAGGGAAATTTTTACTCCTTGTGTTGGGAATTGTGAATATTCATTCCATATTCCCTTTGATAATTTCATAGTCTTGATCATATCTTTTCCCACTCATCTTTCACCCTAAAGACTTCAAGTCTCTACAATCTCTTCTCATATATCATTCCACAATCCTGACCATACCTCTTCCCGCCTCTTAACCCATCCCCAACCCCCAAAGATACCAACTTCCTTCACTTGTTTTTGTTCTTCTGATTAAGATGCTTGGAAGTGAAAAAGCAGAAGCTGGAGGAATCACATCAGTAAATGTTTTGTTCACACAACTCTTTGTACTACTTATTTTCTGATTTGTTTCTGTAAGGTTTCACTTTATAAGAATCTGGAGAATAAAACGTTCTCTTAAAATGTGGTCCCTTCCCTCAAAACTGATTCTAACTGCTAGAAATTTTTCTTAAAAAACAAACAAAACAGCAAAACCAACCAAATATAATATTTCCAAAATTTCACTATAGGCATTACAAAATCACCAATTAACAGAAAATGCTGAGTGAAGGGTAGGTCACAGAAGACAAGTTTTTGCAAAATGTAGTTTCATAGCCCCTGAGGTCCAGAGTTTAACAAGCAAGGTATTTACACATCTTGCTTACTTTCCATTTCCCTCCTGCAATACAATAAGTGGTGCTCCCTTTCTTTCCTTGAGCTTTTTGAACTGGTATCATCTCACCCGGAGTAAATGGGGAACAGCATCCAAGTACTGGCTCTGAGCTACAGGACTTTGGCTGCTACAGAGCCTTGCAGTGAGATTCACAGCTGTCCCCTAATGTGTCCCTCTGCTTCTTTCAGAGACTCCAGCTCAGTTTTCCTTTTTCCCCCATGAAGACCATTGTGAGCATTTCCCTGCTGCAGATTTCAGAGCTTGCCAGGTGCAGTCACCTGGAGCTCCTTTTCCTGGATTGTGATAAATGAGCAACTTCACAGCATTTTCTACCTTTCAGACTTCAGGGACACCATTTGACTTGTCCAAAGCTTCACCTACTCTTTCCATGACTCGTAAAAGGCCTTCCTATTTTTGTTACTCTATGTATAGTAGAAGCATATCAGTCAATGGCATCTCTCCAGGACTTTCTTTTGTCAACTGCAAGGGGCAAAGATACCTTTGAATGCTTTATAGCAACCTCTTGGTCTTCTGTCAAGAAATTCCTTGTCATCTATCAGAGGATCCTGCTTCCTCCTTAAAAGTTTCTTCTTTTGGATGTGAAATATTTCTGACTGTGGGGGCTTTGGGGGATTTTCTATACAGAAAGTTCCTTTACCACTCATGCTCATACCATTCCAAAACTTCCCCCCAGTGCACTCTGCAGCCTCAGCTGCCACTTTGCAGCCTTCAGGTTTCCTTCCAGACTTTTAATTCTCTTGCTTATTTCTATTGCCTTTTTTATGCTTAGTGTATTGATTAAACAGGAGCATACACAAATAATTCCTCTTTGGCTGACAACAGACCTTGAACAGCTTCTCCCAAAAGATTAAGACTTACAAATGCCACATCTGGACAGCCACAAGATGGGGACAAAACCCACAGGACCCTCCCAGGATGGGCCATACATTTTTGCAGGCATTAAACTAAAGTGTTAAAAATTCCTGTTACTCAAGAGTTTCCCTACTATGCATCTTCAAATATTGCAAATTTCCCCCAAATTTATAAATGTTCAATGTAGCATTATAGCCTCTCTAGTCAGATAACACAACTATTCAAGTATCTTGCACTCCAAATTGAATTCTTTGCATAATGTCAACACTCAGAAATTATTCTCTCTAATTTTCTCTCACGCCAGACTTTAGCGTGATGTAACAGTCATACGGTGTCAGGCGAATCTGTGAATCAGCAAAAAAACCACCTCCAAAAATCTCAACTAAAACTGAAACCATAACAAGGATTTTAATACTTGTAACTCAAAAATGTTTTCTGTCAACTGCTTTGCCATTGAAGTTCCATGTATTTCCTGCTGTCCATAAATTTCCCATTCCTCACAGGCCAGGGTTTTTGGCACAGGAAGAAACTATTTGTACCAGGAGAATCTTCAGCAAAGCTGGCCACAAGCAGGAAAGCAGAGGAGGTGGCTTGAAGTTGTGTGAAATGAAATATGACACTTCTTTTCCAATGACAAGCAGCAAAATATAAACAACACTGTTAGTCATTATGCCATCTCTAGGGTTGAGTCAATGTTGAGCTAAATAGGACAAACTTCCACAGACTTTTGTTTCAAGCTCCTGGCAAACTCCACCAAAAAAGCTTTGCACCCCTTTCTGCTCACTCAGGGACCTAAGAGTTGTCCCTACCAATTTGAGAACCAGTGACTGAGGAAAATGTGAAAAGAGGATATTCTGCAACCTGGGAAATGCAATCACAAGGGACACGGGAGGCAGAAAATTTCAACCTAGAGAAGGTAAGATTGAAATAATAGATTTGTGTTCTCTTGGCAGAGCTGAAGCAGCTGAAAACATGAACTTGATGAAGCAACCCAAACTACAGTGGAGAATAAGAAGCAGGAAGGAAAGAGGATGACTCCAAGGAGAAACAGCTCTTCCAGTCTCCAGCAGACCTTTGGAGAGGTGTTACCAAATAAGACAAAAGACTGATCAGAGCAGGAACCAACAGCTGGGAGAAAACGAACAGATCAGGAAAGAGTACGTGTGATTATTCTGCACATGGTTAATGGGGGAGAAGAGGTCCTTGAACTTGTGTGGGGTGAGGTCACCGTGGGTGACGTGAGCTCTGCAAAGCAGCACCATTGTTCTCCCTGAAGTCTTCCCCTCTGGATAGTCAAAAGAAAATAACTGTTTTCACCATCTTCTCTTTTAATTTCAAGACACAGTGATTCGGCTCCAGCTGTTTCCACACCCTGCTTTACATCCACAGTCCATGTGACCTTTCCTCCCTGCCCCACCCCCAGCCATTTCCTCTCTGAGCTCTTCAGAACAGCTTATACCAAACAATATTTAGCTCTAATTCATTCTTGCTCCATTTGGTTACTTCTCTCAGCTAAAAAAAACACAAAATAGCTGCACTTCCCTAATGAGACAAACACAAAAACCTAATGAAAGTATTGACACTGTTAAATTCTTTTAACGTGAAAGTCAAGGCTGCCCCAGCCCCCTCTGCCTCATTTTCCATCTCAAGCATATATATTATTAACCACCTTTTTTATTTTGCTGCTTATGAAAGAATACATGGTCGATGTGATCTTGTGTCCCTGGGATTAGGAGTTAAGACATCCCCTATAAATCAGTGTAATCTTTGTAACAGGACGTCGTTGCATTGAGCATTCCTGTCTGTATGATGCATTTTCAATTACTCTACATGTTTTCTACTTAGTAAGCCAGCTTAATTCTTCGCTATGTCACAATATTAGAACATGTCCCAGGTTAGAAAAAAGGAGCAATCTTAGAGCCCTTGTAAGTTGTTTAGCCTCTGGCACTTATAAATCCAAAAACACAAGGGAAATCCCTTTTTCTTGCTTGTAATATGCCTTTAGATTTATTACTTAAAGAATCTGTTCACTTAATCCTCAGCTGAGGTCAGGGTTCATCTGCATTCTAATAAAGGTTTTAGTAAAAGTAAGCCAAAACAAAAAAATGAAGGAGCAACATACTATTGCTGCAGTATAAGCAAGCAATACTGCAGATAAAGAATATTCCCAAGTAAATTCTCCACCAGGAAAGAAAACGAAGCAGGATAAAAAAGCAGGATGCTTTAAATTACTCTACACAAATCCAGACCATCTATCTTGGGCTGCTCTCTTCGACAGCTTGGCCAGGGTGGGCAGGCAAGGCAGAGGCTAAAGAGCTCTTTAGGGACCAAATTACTGTTTCAAAATGGGCCTGCTGCTCCAAGGATATGACAATATTATCTGAGAAATGTTACAGACATTGTGTGTCCTTCAGAGTTCTGCTAATACATCTCCTGTGATTGGAGGAATGTGTCACTACAAAAAAAAAACCCAACAAAAAACCAAGAAAAGATGTTCATTATAAACAGACTCAAAGATATCTGGATGTAAAATTAGGAAAATGACCAAAATATAGCTATGAAACTTATTAACATTTTATGTTGATGATCACGTTTGGATTTCCAGAAAAGTGATGTACAGATGTTTTATGTTGTCTCTTTCTTTTCAGGGGGGCTTGTTTATTTTATTGGGTTTTGTGGTGGAACGAAACAGCACTAAAAATTCCAGAAGAGGTACAGTGAGAAAGAAAGAAGAAAAATAAGGCAGAAAAGTTATCTCAGCCTGTATTCCTAAAAATTTGCATATGAATAAGCATGTCTGTACATCTCAGTGTGAAAAAGAAAAATATATTTTTTCCATTATATCAAATGAAGGAGCTCTGTTTGTCAAAGAAAGATCTCAGTAAAATCTTTATATACTCTGGGTTCTGGCTGATTCCATTGAAATTCAGGCAAATCCAAGGCCACTGAAACCCTGGTAATTTCTGTATTCACACAACAAAGCTCCTTTAGGCACAGCACAAATTCTGCACCTCAACTTTCTGGCTTAGAACAGCTCTCCCCAAAACAATCCCACTGCAGAGATCTCAGGTTAAATCTATGAATTTGGTGGCAATGCACTGAGCAGGGTTTGCTTCCAGGAACACAGGCAGACACTCTGCGTCACAGAACTATTTAACATGAACAAGTACTCCACATCCAACAGATATTTTATGCAAATACTACCAACCAATTCACTGGAATTTTGTTACCATGAGGTTCTAATTCCAGCTGTGCAGATAAAAGCACCTTCCGCTGGGTAGCATTTTTAGGATTTCTCCTACTTTTCAACCCAGAGACAACACAGAACTTATCACCCTCAGTGCTACAGATGTTTCATCACTGATGAAAATCCAATTGCAACTATCAGCACTGATTGTCACAGTGTTGTTAGACAGAACACTGAAGGTACAAATTAAACACAAGCACTTTGCCCTTTTTCCAGACACGTTACAGCATGGAGCATCCCTCATCCATATTATTGTGACACAAAGCAGGGCTTCTGCAGTGGGAGAGGGGGAATAATGTGTTGCTTCCTTTTTCCCACATCCTCCAGACTGCAGACCAAATTTCTACAGAAAAGTGTGAACACAAAGCTGAGACAACATGAGAATTCCCTTTTTTTTTTTTTTCCCCCCCCATACTTGGTTGTGCCTTGCAGGTCCTGGGCCCTGATCTGGCACTGTGATACTGCCAGAATTTGAATTTCTTTCAAATTGTAATTTTTCTGCATCAGTATCAGGCTCCCAACATAGGAATATGGAACTAAGGTAAAAGCTTTCCAGGGAAAGGACTGCACTTAATCATGTTTTCCCCAGCACAAGCCTGTTATCTACAATAACAAACAAAATTTACATCCTTGAATTATACCAGGTGCAACAGTGATTTATTCATCAGGTTAGGAAAATTGTGAAGCTGTCAGAGGGCACCTACTGTGAATGTTTGCACAGAACCATGTTCATCCCTGTTTACAAACAGAAGATAAGAGGATTCAGAGAGAAATTTCCATACCATAAGCATCTATTAAGACTGCTTGTTCTGCTGGTATATCATAAGTTCTTATTTCCATTTACTTCAGTCTGCAGAAAAAAATTCAATTTACGGGAAAAAAAAAGTAAATAAACCACTCTTCACAGGAGAAGATCTCAGCAATCAGATGCTGAGTTGAGAACACCGTTCCCCTCACAGCAGCATTGAGCCCTCAGTTCAGCACATGCTGATATTGCAAATGGCCTTTCCTTCCTTTCCAAAGGCCAGAAACAGAATCCATCCCCAAATTCAGGTCTGGGGTTTTTTTACACTTATGGGTACTGAAGGACTGGTTTGTTTTTTTCTTGATCTGATCCATGACTAAGCCCATTTCTGTCCTTATACAGATTTATACCACCCCTGACCTCCCCATCACTTCTGTTCACTGACACCACAAGACATTAGGAGCAAGCACATCTTTTTCTTGCTCCTGTGTGTGGTCCTCACTGGCACACACACAGATTGAGGCTGTTTTATTGTGACTGAATCACCCCCATGAACTGAGCTGTCTTTGTCAGCTGGCACTGGGCCTCTCCAGAGCTCTGTGAGTGCATGAGACATTTTCAAGAAAATAACTGATTGGCTGAGAAGTGTGGGTTATATTAACACTTTGATATGATTACAAATTCAATTCCCCACCTCTTCAATCAAGTAAATTCTTATCAATAAGAACATTTCCACTGCATATGAGCAAAGAGTTTTCTGAGGTATTTCTGATTTTCTGGACATAGTTTAAATTACAACTCTTCCTGGGAAGCAAATTATTCCTATTCTGGTCAGAGCTCATGCTCCAATCCTAAAAAGAGCTGGCTGCCTTTCCCCAACCTCTAAAGGCTTAACTCAAGCCACAAAAGTTAGTGTCTGGAAACCAAAGGCAATCACCCTTCTCCCGATTAAATCCCAAATTGCCATCTAAAGTTCCCCACATTCAGCTTTCCAATCCCCTTATTAGACTATTTTAAAAGCAAACCACAGTGGGGTTCCAACAAAGACCACGTCTCATTGTTACAGGCTTGACTGTCAGTAACTAAAGATGTCACACATGCAGAGTGTGCCCTGTGATGAGCAACCGTGTCAAAAGAGGTTCTCTGTTAAAACACTGATACTTTAAGAGTGGGATTTTCAAAAGCACTCAGCATTCACACAACTGTTCAATGGCAATGCTCCCCAGCTAGGGCAATATTGAACACTTTTGAAAATCCCATCCTACATGTTTACACAGTCTTTTAATCATTTCTGTCCAGGCTGGCAGGCCCTGGGTGCCAGAAAAAGAAGAAAAGGATTTAACAAAGCAGAAATAAAAATAAGGAAAAATATTATCTAAGGTAAAACACCTCCTTTAATGAATTAAAGGGTAAAATAATTCACATTTTTAACCCCCCAAAGAAAGCTAACAGTCAAAAAACAGCTAGCAATAAAGCAGTACTCCAATGCTTTCAAACAGTCCAGTCTGGATAAATGCTTAAATTCAAAGGCTTAATAACCAAATGAAAGAATACTGAGAATCATTAGAAAGGAAGACAACGTGCTCTGTAACATTAGAGAGAGCTGATTAAATGGGCAGTTTGTTCTACAATTTGGTCAGTGGCATTTTGGCATTACAGTATAAATGTGTAAGGATTAAGTCATTTCTCAGCTTTCCTTGGCAGAGTCTTTTATTATTTACACTATTTACTTCAGGGAAGTCTTGGCGTGTGTCATATTTATCTTGCTGAAAAATGGGCCCATAAATGCATATCACCTCTTGAACAAAGCAAAGCATTGTGATACTAATTTGGTTCATGAAGTACGTAATTCAGCCTCTCTGCACAGGGCCAACATTTGTCTCCTGCTTTATTAAACAACTATAAACCCATTTTTTTCACTTGGTACTGAAACAGGCCAGGCCACTGCCACACACACATTGGCCTTCTGGAGGGCTGCCTGCACACAGCAAACATCATCATCCCTCAGCACCCACGAGCACCATGTGAACACAGACAGGACTGCAGGACCAGAGGGGATGTTTGGACCAAACCTTTCCAGCCCAGTTGGGATAACAGGGAGACAAGTCCTCAGAAACAAGCAAATAGAAACTCCCTGCTCACATCTCTTCTACATTCCCATAACAATCAGGTTTTCCCACATGGAATTCTCAGCTCAGGCAACACCTCTTGCTGCAATGGGTTCTGTCTTGCCAGCCCAGCCAACAACATCTGGCTCCAGAAGGGCTGAGCACAGAGCCTGCACGTGATGATTTCAGGATGATTTACCACACCCACACTCCCAACACAGCAACACACAGGAGCATCACTGACTGCACCTCCTGGCAAAAACCCCCTCCAATGCCAACAGAAATGCACAGTTTAACATCCATGGCATCCAGACTTGCCACTTTACTGCAGATTACAGGGTTTTACTTTTCAGTAGCCACATCTCTAAACACCACTTCCTCATCAAGAGCTCTTGTGCTTCATTTCAGACCATAAATGAGATCTTCACTACCCCAGCTACAACATAACCTAGGAGCTGTACACCTGCCTGGTGTTTATCACCACCTGCACTATGAAATACATAAAAGTGCTGTACAGGAATGGGAACAAAAGAGATGGAGAAGAGGAAATACAAAAAGGTGGCTTCCAATTATGAACCTCTTTTTCTAAAGCAGACATTTTATACACAAGTGGTTTAAGAGTAATTTGATATTACAGAACAACCAAGTACAGGGAAAGGAGGAATGATGTGTGCAGCTTACAAATGCAGAGAATAAATACACATTTTTAGTGAATTGAGAGTGTTTAAAATAATTTCACAGACAAGATTCACTTATCACCACAGGTGGCCTGCGTAATAGATGTTTTAGTTGAAGATGCAAAAATTCGGAGTAGCAGGAGTTGTTGATTACAAGCAAGAGTGTTTGCACTTAAAATCCTATCAAAACTGATCTTTGTAAGCAAATAATATTAGACTAATCTATTCTCCAGAGGTTATTAAGTGCGTAGGCAGAAAACAGCATTGTCATAATGTTAATTAATTTGAACAAATGGGGTAAGGGGGAAAGGAGCTGCTTTTATGAAAGTTTCTCATTTCATCTTCAGAACTATGTTAGACCAAGAGCTGATCATAATAATAATTACCTAGGTTTTAAGGGTTTTTATCCATGGGAAGGATTATGTAAATACTTTCTTTACATGCAGAACTGTTGTGATTTATATTCTAAGTGAGAGACTAACCAGAAAGAGACCAAAAATCCAAAGTGAAGGCCAGAGCTCTGCATCCCCTCATTATCCAAACTGCATCCCTGTACCAACGTGGGATTCTCCATCTGGTTTTGCTCTGGAATGCTGCTGGGACACACAGCATTCCATGCAGGAGAAGATTACAGGGTCAAGACCCAAACAACCAACAACCAAGCTGAGGGTCTGATGAGGCAGTCACCTCCCATGAAAAACAGAGAGAAAAGGCAAGAAATGATGGGAAAAGAGACATTAAAATAAACCTAAGTGCTTCTGAGTTTTTGAACAAAGGTATGGTTTAGATTCCCTTTTATCCTCAGCACCTACTTTATGCAGCTGCCTGAGCAGCCCTGCTTTCAGATCCCAGGCTAACAGAGCCAGAATTACCAAGTGCTCTCTACCATTCTCCCCTGCTGTACCTCAGCTTGACACCCCTTTTTTCCTTGCTTGATTTGTCCCAAAATTAGGATGTCACACTTTCCTTAGCCACCGCTGAAGATGACAGAACAGCACCTCTCCTCACCCACTACGCAAAACTGATTAACAATAACAATTAACTAAAGCTGCTGGCTATCAGTCTAAATAGATTTATCTTTGTGCTCCATCCTAGTTCCCCTTTTATAAAACAAGTGTTGTCCTTTAAGCCACCATGTTCTTACCACCATGCTGCCTCATAAGCTGTTTCCTCCTGTCGATCAATTTCCCTTCATTAAATACTTTTTACAGGTGGCAGTTACCTGGTGTTTGTTGCACCCATCAGGAAAAGGCACAGGTTGGATGATGGTCATCTAGACAACAAAACAACAGATACTACAGGGTGTTTTCCATGGAGCATTTTCAGCCAAACCTGAAAGATTGACTCCTGCACCCAGCTACTTGCAGAAAATTACAGAGGACAAAAGCACACACAAAGAAGGGGCATTAAATTAAATGGTGTGTGTGCATATAGGAGCGGAACGGGCAGTTTCATCCTGTAAGTTTTAATTGCCATTTGTCTGGAAAACTCCCATAACTCAGTCATTAGTTCTAAGTATTACAGCTTTCCTTAAGAGAGGACAAAAGCCAGAACCTTCATGACATCCTCAGCATCCAATGCAGTGGCTTCTCTTAAAGAATGTAGTTCTGTTTTTTCATCCCGTCCCATACATGTAGAATATGCCATGAATAATTGCAATAATGCCACAAAAAGATGGCTATTTTCATTATCATTACAATACAAAAGGACTCAACAATTTCCATTTAATTTAGAGAATATACAATCATAAAAGCTACTGTCTGATAAATAAAAATTTAAAAGTGCATGGGTGGTTTTATGCCTTGCTTGGTCCACAGTCTTGTGGGGATCCTATATGCAAACATCTAAAGCAGCAAAATCTACCATGTGCTGCTCATGAGATATTAAGGACAGATACATATTACATCCATCTTGCAAAGATAAGATGCAGCATAAATACAATAGTGGGAAGGGAGAAAAATACAGATCTTATGTCATTCCATGCTGCAAATCCTGAAGCTGCTGCACAAACAGAAGAAGCAATTTGTGACAGTTTTGCATCTTCAGACAGTGTATGGGATTAGCTTCTGCCATATTTACTAATGCAGCGGATGCTGATTTTTTCCCTTTGGATTTTCCCATTAGAAACACAACATGCAGTTACTCCATGAATTTATTTTCAGCTGCCAGTAATCAACTGCTTGCTCTCAGCTCTCAGCAATTACATAAAGTGGGTTACACATGTATGTCCTGTACCCCACCTCCAGTATTCTGAGCACAAAAAAAAATAACAAAGGCACAGTCAAGCTGACTTAATAAACTTTGACCGCAATCAAGACTAGAAACGTTTCAGCATAAAAACATTTTTCCAAAAGAAAAACTTCAGAACGGTGCCTATGCAATGCCAACCAAATCCACACACTTTCTTCCATGCATCAATGCCACTTCGTTCAGACTGGCTGGCTTTTTCTGCAGTGACCCCATCTTGCCTTCTGTATTATTTAAAAAGATTTATAGCTGGGTGTCTCGTGTGCTGAAACATGAGCTCTGACCCCCAGGCTTGGAAGTTGTCAGGCAGAAACATTAATATTATGCCACATTAGGAAAGAAAACTCATCAGTAGCAGCAAACCAAACGACAGAGTGAAACATGATGCTTCTTGTCATACCTGACACTGAACACTTAAACATACCCAAAAAGTTGTGCCCTCTAATGTGTCACCTGCACTGCTGCACCAAGGCAACAGCCAAGGAGCTGTGCCTCAGGTGGGACTGCTCCTACTAAGGGTGATACAGGAGAACCCACAGTCACTGCAAATGGTAAAAGCTCAGTGCCATGCAAAAACACAAATACAGAGAAGTCTTGCCTAAAGAACTTAACAGAGATATTCAGGGTGGAGGATGGAGAGAGACACAACCTACACATGGGGCATCAGGAATCAGAGCTGAGAGATGCAAAATGGCTTCTCCAGAAATGCCTGAGAAATCTATGCCTGAGCACAGGACTCTCCTGAGACCCCTCCAGTAACCCCACACCACATGATTCCTCTTCACCAAAATCCTCTACACTGACAGAGCCAGCACAATCATTTCATCAACAAATGTTTGTGTGCCACAAAAGAGCACAAAGCCCTAACTCGAGATTTTAGAAAGGGTTGGCTAATATTAATGACTCACAAAATCTGTTGTGATGCTTCATGCTAAAAATAGGCACAAACAGCCTAAGCTTCAGGGAATAATCAGATTGCCACACAGGTAAGCAAGGATTTTCCTCACAAATCCCACAGACAGAGCTTCAGTTTGAAGGAAGAACATACACATATATGTGATTTCTATAATCTTTTCTCCAGCTTCATACACATTGATGTCAGTAGTACATAAGACTATATATAGGTATATAGATTCAAGGTCTGAATTAGGAATACAGAATTTACTATGTCATAAATGTGGTCATTAAAGATTCAAAATATTACCCGCACATATTTTGCTCAGATGTGTGTTTTGCATGCAATCTGTCAATAATTTATCCCTCTCAAAAAATGAAATAAAAGAGAAATTAAGAGAAGAGGAAGAGAAGGGAAGGAGAAGGGGGAGGAGGAAAATAGGAAGAAAAGCAAAGGCAAAATGAAAAACTTGCTGTCTCTGCTTCCTAACACCATTCTCAAAAGTCATGTGAGCTTCAACTACCTTGATGAAATCAGAGGAGTAAAGACATATATGTTTAATCACTGAGGCAGATATGACTTTTTCAAAACCATATATTTTATTCAAGTATGATTTCCTTTTCATAATAAAAAATGTATTAATATGTACTTTCTGACTAATCTCAGCAATACCTGGTAATTTTCCCATATCTTTAAATATTTCTTAGAACAAATGGTTTTGGGTCTTCTCACATGTCATGTGCACAGGTGTATGAGTGTGAGCAAGGTCCTGTTCCCCATTTGAGAACCCAAATCTGCTTTCTCAAGATCTGTTCATTTAATACCCCTTTTATAATATGGAAAACCAAAAGCTGAGCACACAGGAGGGGTTTTTTCAGACACTAATCAGAGAAACTCTAATTCTTATGGAAAAATGAGGCATAAACAGATTTTTACCAGCTTCACATATTGTTTTTGTTCCTTACTGAGCTCTTCTAAAAATTCCAACATGCCAGAACAATTGTGGAGCCTTATCATAATTTGCACCTCTCCTGACACTCTGCTAATACCACAACTTATATGCACCACTAGGCAGGGACCCCTCTTCCCCTGAAGGGGCTGCTCACGAGATGCACACAGGGACATACATAATGCAGAAGTCTGCTGCACCAAATGGGAGTATCAAAGTGGTTCTGGTCTCTGTAAGGTGTTCAGAATAAGATGTGATATAGGTTGCAAGGCAAAAACCTGGCTCCTGGAAGAGGTATACACCAGCAATGGTTTACATATTCCTTTCAGTAACCATCTACTCTTTTAAGGAAAAATCTAAGCCAGTTTGTGGCATAGCCTGTGAATCCTGGATGTTCTGGCAGGCAGACTGTGGTTGCCTAAATACAGCTAATTGGAAAAACCCTTTCCATTGCAATCAAATGTAAAATATTCTTCTGATTTCTAAAAAATTTAGATAATTAAAAAAAAAATTATGAAAGTTTTGATCCCTAGACACAGAGGTTTACAGCACACAAGATTTTTACTTCTGAAGAAAATGAAACAACACAAATACCAAATTTTCCTGACTTATTCCATCCTTCTTCCTATACTTGTAGCAGGATACCTACCTCCTGCCACTTTACAAGTTTTATATACATGCCATGCAAACAAAAAAGAGCATACACATGAAGAGAAGAGGGGGATGAAGAGAAGAATGCATGTAAATAGCACAAGAAGTCCATTTTGCCTCGAGGTTACTGCACATTTCAGATTTTTTTTTTTTCCCTGAGTAAATACGGAAATCCACCTCTGGGCTGGAAAGTGTAAAGACCAATTTACAAATGTCCTGTACATGCAGAGAAAAAACTGGCAGCCAGAAGAC